>NW_026699843.1:0-48790 GCF_030435755.1 Ochotona princeps | reverse complement strand
TTCATTCCTAGATAATGCAGTGAAAGGGCACTAAGCATAGAGTGTGAAAACTGAGTTTCCTTGAGAGCTGCTTGGAAGCCTGATGGTGTGTGAAGTTATTGAGCCAAATGGAGTTGTTCTCCCACAAGATCCACTTGGCTGATCCTTCTTCAATATGTCATTCACCAAGATGCAGTGTTTCCTTGATTGAATTAGGTCTCACACCAATATTTGTGTCTAGAGCCTTTGCATTGAGGACTATCTGAAAACGGCTGTGGCGCTGAAGTTGCCTGTGAATGTGGAGTTGGTGACATGTGAAACCCGCATGTGGAGCATTCGTTTGTGTGGGATGCTCACCAAGCTTCATTTCATTCCTAGGCACACAAAGGGCACTAAGCATAGAGTGTGAAAACTGAGTTTCCTTGAGAGCTGCTTGGAAGCCTGATGGTGTGTGAAGTTAGTGAGCCAAATGGAGTTGTTCTCCCACAAGAACCACTCGGCTGATCCTTCTTCAATATGCCCTTCACCAACATGCAGTGTTTCCTTGATTGAATTAGCTCTCACACCAATATTTGCGTCTACAGCCTTTGCATTGAGGGCTATCTGAAAACGGCTGTGGCGCTGAAGTTGCCTGTGAATGTGGAGTTGGTGGCATGTGAAACCCGCATGTGGAGCAATCGTTTGTGTGGGATGCTCTACTAGATTCATTCCTAGATAATGCACTCAAAGGGCACTAAGCATAGAGTGTGAAAACTGAGTTTCCTTGAGAGCTGCTTGGAAGCCTGATGGTGTGTGAAGTTAGTGAGCCAAATGGAGTTGTTCTCCCACAAGAACCACTCGGCTGATCCTTCTTCAATATGCCCTTCACCAACATGCAGTGTTTCCTTGATTGAATTAGCTCTCACACCAATATTTGCGTCTAGAGCCTTTGCATTGAGGGCTATCTGAAAACGGCTGTGGCGCTGAAGTTGCCTGTGAATGTGGAGTTGGTGGCATGTGAAACCCGCATGTGGAGCATTCGTTTGTGTGGGATGCTCACCAAGCTTCATTTCAGTCCTAGGCACTCAAAGGGCACTAAGCATAGAGTGTGAAAACTGAGTTTCCTTGAGAGCTGCTTGGAAGCCTGATGGTGTGTGAAGTTAGTGAGCCAAATGGAGTTGTTCTCCCACAAGAACCACTCGGCTGATCCTTCTTCATTATGCCCTTCACCAACATGCAGTGTTTCCTTGATTGAATTAGCTCTCACACCAATATTTGCGTCTAGAGCCTTTGCATTGTGGGCTATCTGAAAACGGCTGTGGCGCTGAAGTTGCCTGTGAATGTGGAGTTGGTGGCATGTGAAACCCGCATGTGGAGCATTCGTTTGTGTGGGATGCTCACCAAGCTTCATTTCAGTCCTAGGCACTCAAAGGGCACTAAGCATAGAGTGTGAAAACTGAGTTTCCTAAGAGAGCTGCTTGGAAGCCTGATGGTGTGTGAAGTTAGTGAGCCAAATGGAGTTGTTCTCCCACAAGAACCACTCGGCTGATCCTTCTTCAATATGCCCTTCACCAACATGCAGTGTTTCCTTGATTGAATTAGCTCTCACACCAATATTTGCGTCTAGAGCCTTTGCATTGTGGGCTATCTGAAAACGGCTGTGGCGCTGAAGTTGCCTGAGAATGTGGAGTTGGTGGCATGTGAAACCCGCATGTGGAGCATTCGTTTGTGTGGGATGCTCTACCCCGTTCATTCCTAGATAATGCACTCAAAGGACACTAAGCATAGAGTGTGAAAACTGAGTTTCCTTGAGAGCTGCTTGGAAGCCTGATGGTGTGTGAAGTTAGTGAGCCAAATGGAGTTGTTCTCCCACAAGAACCACTCGGCTGATCCTTCTTCAATATGCCCTTCACCAACATGCAGTGTTTCCTTGAGTGAATTAGCTCTCACACCAATATTTGCGTCTAGAGCCTTTGCATTGTGGGCTATCTGAAAACGGCTGTGGCGCTGAAGTTGCCTGAGAATGTGGAGTTGGTGGCATGTGAAACCCGCATGTGGAGCATTCGTTTCTGTGGGATGCTCTACCACGTTCATTCCTAGATAATGCAGTGAAAGTGCACTAAGCATAGAGTGTGAAAACTGAGTTTCCTTGAGAGCTGCTTGGAAGCCTGATGGTGTGTGAAGTTAGTGAGCCAAATGGAGTTGTTCTCCCACAAGAACCACTCGGCTGATCCTTCTTCAATATGCCCTTCACCAACATGCAGTGTTTCCTTGATTGAATTAGCTCTCACACCAATATTTGCGTCTAGAGCCTTTGCATTGAGGGCTATCTGAAAACGGCTGTGGCGCTGAAGTTGCCTGTGAATGTGGAGTTGGTGGCGTGTGAAACCCGCATGTGGAGCATTCGTTTGTGTGGGACGCTCTACTAGATTCATTCCTAGATAATGCACTCAAAGGGCACTAAGCATAGAGTGTGAAAACTGAGTTTCCTTGAGAGCTGCTTGGAAGCCTGATGGTGTGTGAAGTTAGTGAGCCAAATGGAGTTGTTCTCCCACAAGAACCACTCGGCTGATCCTTCTTCAATATGCCCTTCACCAACATGCAGTGTTTCCTTGATTGAATTAGCTCTCACACAAATATTTGCGTCTAGAGCCTTTGCATTGAGGGCTATCTGAAAACACCTGTGGGGCAGAAGTTGCCTGTGAATGTGGAGTTGGTGGCATGTGAAACCCGCATGTGGAGCATTCGTTTGTGTGGGATGCTCACCAAGCTTCATTTCAGTCCTAGGCACTCAAAGGGCACTAAGCATAGAGTGTGAAAACTGAGTTTCCTTGAGAGCTGCTTGGAAGCCTGATGGTGTGTGAAGTTAGTGAGCCAAATGGAGTTGTTCTCCCACAAGAACCACTCGGCTGATCCTTCTTCAATATGCCCTTCACCAACATGCAGTGTTTCCTTGATTGAATTAGCTCTCACACCAATATTTGCGTCTAGAGCCTTTGCATTGAGGGCTATCTGAAAACGGCTGTGGCGCTGAAGTTGCCTGAGAATGTGGAGTTGGTGGCATGTGAAACCCGAATGTGGAGCATTCGTTTCTGTGGGATGCTCTACCAGGTTCATTCCTAGATAATGCAGTGAAAGGGCACTAAGCATAGAGTGTGAAAACTGAGTTTCCTTGAGAGCTGCTTGGAAGCCTGATGGTGTGTGAAGTTAGTGAGCCAAATGGAGTTGTTCTCCCACAAGAACCACTCGGCTGATCCTTCTTCAATATGCCCTTCACCAACATGCAGTGTTTCCTTGATTGAATTAGCTCTCACACCAATATTTGCGTCTAGAGCCTTTGCATTGAGGGCTATCTGAAAACGGCTGTGGCGCTGAAGTTGCCTGAGAATGTGGAGTTGGTGGCGTGTGAAACCCGCATGTGGAGCATTCGTTTGTGTGGGACGCTCTACTAGATTCATTCCTAGTTAATGCAGTGAAAGGGCACTAAGCATAGAGTGTGAAAACTGAGTTTCCTTGAGAGCTGCTTGGAAGCCTGATGGTGTGTGAAGTTAGTGAGCCAAATGGAGTTATTCTCCCACAAGAACCACTCGGCTGATCCTTCTTCAATATGCCCTTCACCAACATGCAGTGTTTCCTTGATTGAATTAGCTCTCACACCAATATTTGCGTCTAGAGCCTTTGCATTGAGGGCTATCTGAAAACGGCTGTGGCGCTGAAGTTGCCTGTGAATGTGGAGTTGGTGGCATGTGAAACCCGCATGTGGAGCATTCGTTTGTGTGGGATGCTCACCAAGCTTCATTTCAGTCCTAGGCACTCAAAGGGCACTAAGCATAGAGTGTGAAAAACTGAGTTTCCTTGAGAGCTGCTTAGAAGCCTGATGGTGTGTGAAGTTAGTGAGCCAAATGGAGTTATTCTCCCACAAGAACCACTCGGCTGATCCTTCTTCAATATGCCCTTCACCAACATGCAGTGTTTCCTTGATTGAATTAGCTCTCACACCAATATTTGCGTCTAGAGCCTTTGCATTGAGGGCTATCTGAAAACGGCTGTGGCGCTGAAGTTGCCTGTGAATGTGGAGCTGGTGGCATGTGAAACCCGCATGTGGAGCATTCGTTTGTGTGGGATGCTCACCAAGCTTCATTTCAGTCCTAGGCACTCAAAGGGCACTAAGCATAGAGTGTGAAAACTGAGTTTCTTGAGAGCTGCTTGGAAGCCTGATGGTGTGTGAAGTTAGTGAGCCAAATGGAGTTGTTCTCCCACAAGAACCACTCGGCTGATCCTTCTTCAATATGCCCTTCACCAACATGCAGTGTTTCCTTGATTGAATTAGCTCTCACACCAATATTTGCGTCTAGAGCCTTTGCATTGAGGGCTATCTGAAAACGGCTGTGGCGCTGAAGTTGCTTGTGAATGTGGAGTTGGTGGCATGTGAAACCCGCATGTGGAGCATTCGTTTGTGTGGGATGCCCTACCAGGTTCATTCCTAGAAAATGCAGTGAAAGGGCACTAAGCATAGAGTGTGAAAACTGAGTTTCCTTGAGAGCTGCTTGGAAGCCTGATGGTGTGTGAAGTTAGTGAGCCAAATGGAGTTGTTCTCCCACAAGATCCACTTGGCTGATCCTTCTTCAATATGTCATTCACCAACATGCAGTGTTTCCTTGATTGAATTAGCTCTCACACCAATATTTGCGTCTAGAGCCTTTGCAATGAGGGCTATCTAAACGGCTGTGGCGCTGAAGTTGCCTGAGAATGTGGAGTTGGTGGCATGTGAAACCCGCATGTGGAGCATTCGTTTGTGTGGGATGCTCTACCACGTTCATTCCTAGATAATGCACTCAAAGGGCACTAAGCATAGAGTGTGAAAACTGAGTTTCCTTGAGAGCTGCTTGGAAGCCTGATGGTGTGTGAAGTTAGTGAGCCAAATGGAGTTGTTCTCCCACAAGAACCACCTCGGCTGATCCTTCTTCAATATGCCCTTCACCAACATGCAGTGTTTCCTTGATTGAATTAGCTCTCACACCAATATTTGCGTCTAGAGCCTTTGCATTGAGGGCTATCTGAAAACGGCTGTGGCGCTGAAGTTGCCTGTGAATGTGGAGTTGGTGGCATGTGAAACCCGCATGTGGAGCATTCGTTTGTGTGGGATGCTCACCAAGCTTCATTTCAGTCCTAGGCACTCAAAGGGCACTAAGCATAGAGTGTGAAAACTGAGTTTCCTAAGAGAGCTGCTTGGAAGCCTGATGGTGTGTGAAGTTAGTGACCAAATGGAGTTGTTCTCCCACAAGAACCACTCGGCTGATCCTTCTTCAATATGCCCTTCACCAACATGCAGTGTTTCCTTGATTGAATTAGCTCTCACACCAATATTTGCGTCTAGAGCCTTTGCATTGAGGGCTATCTGAATATGGCTGTGGGGCAGAAGTTGCCTGAGAATGTGGAGTTGGTGGCATGTGAAACCCGCATGTGGAGCATTCGTTTGTGTGGGATGCTCTACCACGTTCATTCCTAGATAATGCACTCAAAGGGCACTAAGCATAGAGTGTGAAAACTGAGTTTCCTTGAGAGCTGCTTGGAAGCCAGATGGTGTGTGAAGTTAGTGAGCCAAATGGAGTTGTTCTCCCACAAGAACCACTCGGCTGATCCTTCTTCAATATGCCCTTCACCAACATGCAGTGTTTCCTTGATTGAATTAGCTCTCACACCAATATTTGCGTCTAGAGCCTTTGCATTGAGGGCTATCTGAAAACGGCTGTGGCGCTGAAGTTGCCTGTGAATGTGGAGTTGGTGGCATGTGAAACCCGCATGTGGAGCATTCGTTTGTGTGGGATGCTCACCAAGCTTCATTTCAGTCCTAGGCACTCAAAGGGCACTAAGCATAGAGTGTGAAAACTGAGTTTCCTTGAGAGCTGCTTGGAAGCCTGATGGTGTGTGAAGTTAGTGAGCCAAATGGAGTTGTTCTCCCACAAGAACCACTCGGCTGATCCTTCTTCATTATGCCCTTCACCAACATGCAGTGTTTCCTTGATTGAATTAGCTCTCACACCAATATTTGCGTCTAGAGCCTTTGCATTGTGGGCTATCTGAAAACGGCTGTGGCGCTGAAGTTGCCTGTGAATGTGGAGTTGGTGGCATGTGAAACCCGCATGTGGAGCATTCGTTTGTGTGGGATGCTCACCAAGCTTCATTTCAGTCCTAGGCACTCAAAGGGCACTAAGCATAGAGTGTGAAAACTGAGTTTCCTAAGAGAGCTGCTTGGAAGCCTGATGGTGTGTGAAGTTAGTGAGCCAAATGGAGTTGTTCTCCCACAAGAACCACTCGGCTGATCCTTCTTCAATATGCCCTTCACCAACATGCAGTGTTTCCTTGATTGAATTAGCTCTCACACCAATATTTGCGTCTAGAGCCTTTGCATTGTGGGCTATCTGAAAACGGCTGTGGCGCTGAAGTTGCCTGAGAATGTGGAGTTGGTGGCATGTGAAACCCGCATGTGGAGCATTCGTTTGTGTGGGATGCTCTACCCCGTTCATTCCTAGATAATGCACTCAAAGGACACTAAGCATAGAGTGTGAAAACTGAGTTTCCTTGAGAGCTGCTTGGAAGCCTGATGGTGTGTGAAGTTAGTGAGCCAAATGGAGTTGTTCTCCCACAAGAACCACTCGGCTGATCCTTCTTCAATATGCCCTTCACCAACATGCAGTGTTTCCTTGAGTGAATTAGCTCTCACACCAATATTTGCGTCTAGAGCCTTTGCATTGTGGGCTATCTGAAAACGGCTGTGGCGCTGAAGTTGCCTGAGAATGTGGAGTTGGTGGCATGTGAAACCCGCATGTGGAGCATTCGTTTGTGTGGGATGCTCTACCACGTTCATTCCTAGATAATGCAGTGAAAGTGCACTAAGCATAGAGTGTGAAAACTGAGTTTCCTTGAGAGCTGCTTGGAAGCCTGATGGTGTGTGAAGTTAGTGAGCCAAATGGAGTTGTTCTCCCACAAGAACCACTCGGCTGATCCTTCTTCAATATGCCCTTCACCAACATGCAGTGTTTCCTTGATTGAATTAGCTCTCACACCAATATTTGCATCTAGAGCCTTTGCATTGAGGGCTATCTGAAAACGGCTGTGGCGCTGAAGTTGCCTGTGAATGTGGAGTTGGTGGCGTGTGAAACCCGCATGTGGAGCATTCGTTTGTGTGGGACGCTCTACTAGATTCATTCCTAGATAATGCACTCAAAGGGCACTAAGCATAGAGTGTGAAAACTGAGTTTCCTTGAGAGCTGCTTGGAAGCCTGATGGTGTGTGAAGTTAGTGAGCCAAATGGAGTTGTTCTCCCACAAGAACCACTCGGCTGATCCTTCTTCAATATGCCCTTCACCAACATGCAGTGTTTCCTTGATTGTATTAGCTCTCACACAAATATTTGCGTCTAGAGCCTTTGCATTGAGGGCTATCTGAAAACACCTGTGGGGCAGAAGTTGCCTGTGAATGTGGAGTTGGTGGCATGTGAAACCCGCATGTGGAGCATTCGTTTGTGTGGGATGCTCTCCAAGCTTCATTTCATTCCTAGGCACACAAAGGGCACTAAGCATAGAGTGTGAAAACTGAGTTTCCTTGAGAGCTGCTTGGAAGCCTGATGGTGTGTGAGGCTAGTGAGCCAAATGGAGTTGTTCTCCCACAAGAACCACTCGGCTGATCCTTCTTCAATATGCCCTTCACCAACATGCAGTGTTTCCTTGATTGAATTAGCTCTCACACCAATATTTGCGTCTAGAGCCTTTGCATTGAGGGCTATCTGAAAACGGCTGTGGCGCTGAAGTTGCCTGTGAATGTGGAGTTGGTGGCATGTGAAACCCGCATGTGGAGCATTCGTTTGTGTGGGATGCTCAGCAAGCTTCATTTCAGTCCTAGGCACTCAAAGGGCACTAAGCATAGAGTGTGAAAACTGAGTTTCCTTGAGAGCTGCTTGGAAGCCTGATGGTGTGTGAAGTTAGTGAGCCAAATGGAGTTGTTCTCCCACAAGAACCACTCGGCTGATCCTTCTTCAATATGCCCTTCAGCAACATGCAGTGTTTCCTTGATTGAATTAGCTCTCACACCAATATTTGCGTCTAGAGCCTTTGCATTGAGGGCTATCTGAAAACGGCTGTGGCGCTGAAGTTGCCTGTGAATGTGGAGTTGGTGGCATGTGAAACCCGCATGTGGAGCATTCGTTTGTGTGGGATGCTCACCAAGCTTCATTTCAGTCCTAGGCACTCAAAGGGCACTAAGCATAGAGTGTGAAAACTGAGTTTCCTAAGAGAGCTGCTTGGAAGCCTGATGGTGTGTGAGGCTAGTGAGCCAAATGGAGTTGTTCTCCCACAAGAACCACTCGGCTGATCCTTCTTCAATATGCCCTTCACCAACATGCAGTGTTTCCTTGATTGATTTAGCTCTCACACCAATATTTGCGTCTAGAGCCTTTGCATTGTGGGCTATCTGAAAACGGCTGTGGCGCTGAAGTTGCCTGAGAATGTGGAGTTGGTGGCATGTGAAACCCGCATGTGGAGCATTCGTTTGTGTGGGATGCTCTACCACGTTCATTCCTAGATAATGCAGTGAAAGGGCACTAAGCATAGAGTGTGAAAACTGAGTTTCCTTGAGAGCTGCTTGGAAGCCTGATGGTGTGTGAAGTTAGTGAGCCAAATGGAGTTGTTCTCCCACAAGAACCACTCGGCTGATCCTTCTTCAATATGCCCTTCAGCAACATGCAGTGTTTCCTTGATTGAATTAGCTCTCACACCAATATTTGCGTCTAGAGCCTTTGCATTGAGGGCTATCTGAAAACGGCTGTGGCGCTGAAGTTGCCTGTGAATGTGGAGTTGGTGGCATGTGAAACCCGCATGTGGAGCATTCGTTTGTGTGGGATGCTCACCAAGCTTCATTTCAGTCCTAGGCACTCAAAGGGCACTAAGCATAGAGTGTGAAAACTGAGTTTCCTAAGAGAGCTGCTTGGAAGCCTGATGGTGTGTGAAGTTAGTGAGCCAAATGGAGTTGTTCTCCAACAAGAACCACTCGGCTGATCCTTCTTCAATATGCCCTTCACCAACATGCAGTGTTTCCTTGATTGAATTAGCTCTCACACCAATATTTGCGTCTAGAGCCTTTGCATTGTGGGCTATCTGAAAACGGCTGTGGCGCTGAAGTTGCCTGAGAATGTGGAGTTGGTGGCATGTGAAACCCGCATGTGGAGCATTCGTTTGTGTGGGATGCTCTACCACGTTCATTTATAGATAATGCAGTGAAAGGGCAGTAAGCATAGAGTGTGAAAACTGAGTTTCCTTGAGAGCTGCTTGGAAGCCTGATGGTGTGTGAAGTTAGTGAGCCAAATGGAGTTGTTCTCCCACAAGAACCACTCGGCTGATCCTTCTTCAATATGCCCTTCACCAACATGCAGTGTTTCCTTGATTGAATTAGCTCTCACACCAATATTTGCGTCTAGAGCCTTTGCATTGAGGGCTATCTGAAAACGGCTGTGGCGCTGAAGTTGCCTGTGAATGTGGAGTTGGTGGCGTGTGAAACCCGCATGTGGAGCATTCGTTTGTGTGGGACGCTCTACTAGATTCATTCCTAGATAATGCACTCAAAGGGCACTAAGCATAGAGTGTGAAAACTGAGTTTCCTTGAGAGCTGCTTGGAAGCCTGATGGTGTGTGAAGTTAGTGAGCCAAATGGAGTTGTTCTCCCACAAGAACCACTCGGCTGATCCTTCTTCAATATGCCCTTCACCAACATGCAGTGTTTCCTTGATTGAATTAGCTCTCACACCAATATTTGCGTCTAGAGCCTTTGCATTGAGGGCTATCTGAAAACGGCTGTGGCGCTGAAGTTGCCTGAGAATGTGGAGTTGGTGGCATGTGAAACCCGCATGTGGAGCATTCGTTTGTGTGGGATGCTCTACCACGTTCATTCCTAGATAATGCAGTGAAAGGGCACTAAGCATAGAGTGTGAAAACTGAGTTTCCTTGAGAGCTGCTTGGAAGCCTGATGGTGTGTGAAGTTAGTGAGCCAAATGGAGTTGTTCTCCCACAAGAACCACTCGGCTGATCCTTCTTCAATATGCCCTTCACCAACATGCAGTGTTTCCATGATTGAATTAGGTCTCACACCAATATTTGCGTCTAGAGCCTTTGCATTGTGGGCTATCTGAAAACGGCTGTGGCGCTGAAGTTGCCTGAGAATGTGGAGTTGGTGGCATGTGAAACCCGCATGTGGAGCATTCCTTTCTGTAGGATGCTCTACCACGTTCATTCCTAGATAATGCAGTGAAAGGGCACTAAGCATAGAGTGTGAAAACTGAGTTTCCTTGAGAGCTGCTTGGAAGCCTGATGGTGTGTGAAGTTAGTGAGCCAAATGGAGTTGTTCTCCCACAAGAACGACTCGGCTGATCCTTCTTCAATATGCCCTTCACCAACATGCAGTGTTTCCTTGATTGAATTAGCTCTCACACCAATATTTGCGTCTAGAGCCTTTGCATTGAGGGCTATCTGAAAACGGCTGTGGCGCTGAAGTTGCCTGTGAATGTGGAGTTGGTGGCGTGTGAAACCCGCATGTGGAGCATTCGTTTGTGTGGGACGCTCTACTAGATTCATTCCTAGATAATGCACTCAAAGGGCACTAAGCATAGAGTGTGAAAACTGAGTTTCCTTGAGAGCTGCTTGGAAGCCTGATGGTGTGTGAAGTTAGTGAGCCAAATGGAGTTGTTCTCCCACAAGAACCACTCGGCTGATCCTTCTTCAATATGCCCTTCACCAACATGCAGTGTTTCCTTGATTGTATTAGCTCTCACACAAATATTTGCGTCTAGAGCCTTTGCATTGAGGGCTATCTGAAAACGGCTGTGGCGCTGAAGTTGCCTGTGAATGTGGAGTTGGTGGCATGTGAAACCCGCATGTGGAGCATTCGTTTGTGTGGGATGCTCTCCAAGCTTCATTTCATTCCTAGGCACACAAAGGGCACTAAGCATAGAGTGTGAAAACTGAGTTTCCTTGAGAGCTGCTTGGAAGCCTGATGGTGTGTGAGGCTAGTGAGCCAAATGGAGTTGTTCTCCCACAAGAACCACTCGGCTGATCCTTCTTCAATATGCCCTTCACCAACATGCAGTGTTTCCTTGATTGAATTAGCTCTCACACCAATATTTGCGTCTACAGCCTTTGTATTGAGGGCTATCTGAAAACGGCTGTGGCGCTGAAGTTGCCTGTGAATGTGGAGTTGGTGGCATGTGAAACCCGCATGTGGAGCATTCGTTTGTGTGGGATGCTCACCAAGCTTCATTTCAGTCCTAGGCACTCAAAGGGCACTAAGCATAGAGTGTGAAAACTGAGTTTCCTAAGAGAGCTGCTTGGAAGCCTGATGGTGTGTGAAGTTAGTGAGCCAAATGGAGTTGTTCTCCAACAAGAACCACTCGGCTGATCCTTCTTCAATATGCCCTTCACCAACATGCAGTGTTTCCTTGATTGAATTAGCTCTCACACCAATATTTGCGTCTAGAGCCTTTGCATTGTGGGCTATCTGAAAACGGCTGTGGCGCTGAAGTTGCCTGAGAATGTGGAGTTGGTGGCATGTGAAACCCGCATGTGGAGCATTCGTTTGTGTGGGATGCTCTACCACGTTCATTTATAGATAATGCAGTGAAAGGGCAGTAAGCATAGAGTGTGAAAACTGAGTTTCCTTGAGAGCTGCTTGGAAGCCTGATGGTGTGTGAAGTTAGTGAGCCAAATGGAGTTGTTCTCCCACAAGAACCACTCGGCTGATCCTTCTTCAATATGCCCTTCACCAACATGCAGTGTTTCCTTGATTGAATTAGCTCTCACACCAATATTTGCGTCTAGAGCCTTTGCATTGAGGGCTATCTGAAAACGGCTGTGGCGCTGAAGTTGCCTGTGAATGTGGAGTTGGTGGCGTGTGAAACCCGCATGTGGAGCATTCGTTTGTGTGGGACGCTCTACTAGATTCATTCCTAGATAATGCACTCAAAGGGCACTAAGCATAGAGTGTGAAAACTGAGTTTCCTTGAGAGCTGCTTGGAAGCCTGATGGTGTGTGAAGTTAGTGAGCCAAATGGAGTTGTTCTCCCACAAGAACCACTCGGCTGATCCTTCTTCAATATGCCCTTCACCAACATGCAGTGTTTCCTTGATTGAATTAGCTCTCACACCAATATTTGCGTCTAGAGCCTTTGCATTGAGGGCTATCTGAAAACGGCTGTGGCGCTGAAGTTGCCTGAGAATGTGGAGTTGGTGGCATGTGAAACCCGCATGTGGAGCATTCGTTTGTGTGGGATGCTCTACCACGTTCATTCCTAGATAATGCAGTGAAAGGGCACTAAGCATAGAGTGTGAAAACTGAGTTTCCTTGAGAGCTGCTTGGAAGCCTGATGGTGTGTGAAGTTAGTGAGCCAAATGGAGTTGTTCTCCCACAAGAACCACTCGGCTGATCCTTCTTCAATATGCCCTTCACCAACATGCAGTGTTTCCATGATTGAATTAGGTCTCACACCAATATTTGCGTCTAGAGCCTTTGCATTGTGGGCTATCTGAAAACGGCTGTGGCGCTGAAGTTGCCTGAGAATGTGGAGTTGGTGGCATGTGAAACCCGCATGTGGAGCATTCCTTTCTGTAGGATGCTCTACCACGTTCATTCCTAGATAATGCAGTGAAAGGGCACTAAGCATAGAGTGTGAAAACTGAGTTTCCTTGAGAGCTGCTTGGAAGCCTGATGGTGTGTGAAGTTAGTGAGCCAAATGGAGTTGTTCTCCCACAAGAACGACTCGGCTGATCCTTCTTCAATATGCCCTTCACCAACATGCAGTGTTTCCTTGATTGAATTAGCTCTCACACCAATATTTGCGTCTAGAGCCTTTGCATTGAGGGCTATCTGAAAACGGCTGTGGCGCTGAAGTTGCCTGTGAATGTGGAGTTGGTGGCGTGTGAAACCCGCATGTGGAGCATTCGTTTGTGTGGGACGCTCTACTAGATTCATTCCTAGATAATGCACTCAAAGGGCACTAAGCATAGAGTGTGAAAACTGAGTTTCCTTGAGAGCTGCTTGGAAGCCTGATGGTGTGTGAAGTTAGTGAGCCAAATGGAGTTGTTCTCCCACAAGAACCACTCGGCTGATCCTTCTTCAATATGCCCTTCACCAACATGCAGTGTTTCCTTGATTGTATTAGCTCTCACACAAATATTTGCGTCTAGAGCCTTTGCATTGAGGGCTATCTGAAAACGGCTGTGGCGCTGAAGTTGCCTGTGAATGTGGAGTTGGTGGCATGTGAAACCCGCATGTGGAGCATTCGTTTGTGTGGGATGCTCTCCAAGCTTCATTTCATTCCTAGGCACACAAAGGGCACTAAGCATAGAGTGTGAAAACTGAGTTTCCTTGAGAGCTGCTTGGAAGCCTGATGGTGTGTGAGGCTAGTGAGCCAAATGGAGTTGTTCTCCCACAAGAACCACTCGGCTGATCCTTCTTCAATATGCCCTTCACCAACATGCAGTGTTTCCTTGATTGAATTAGCTCTCACACCAATATTTGCGTCTACAGCCTTTGTATTGAGGGCTATCTGAAAACGGCTGTGGCGCTGAAGTTGCCTGTGAATGTGGAGTTGGTGGCATGTGAAACCCGCATGTGGAGCATTCGTTTGTGTGGGATGCTCTCCAAGCTTCATTTCATTCCTAGGCACACAAAGGGCACTAAGCATAGAGTGTGAAAACTGAGTTTCCTTGAGAGCTGCTTGGAAGCCTGATGGTGTGTAAGGCTAGTGAGCCAAATGGAGTTGTTCTCCCTCAAGAACCACTCGGCTGATCCTTCTTCAATATGCCCTTCACCAACATGCAGTGTTTCCTTGATTGAATTAGCTCTCACACCAATATTTGCGTCTAGAGCCTTTGCATTGAGGGCTATCTGAAAACGGCTGTGGCGCTGAAGTTGCCTGAGAATGTGGAGTTGGTGGCATGTGAAACCCGCATGTGGAGCATTCGTTTGTGTGGGATGCTCACCAAGCTTCATTTCAGTCCTAGGCACTCAAAGGGCACTAAGCATAGAGTGTGAAAACTGAGTTTCCTTGAGAGCTGCTTGGAAGCCTGATGGTGTGTGAAGTTAGTGAGCCAAATGGAGTTGTTCTCCCACAAGAACCACTCGGCTGATCCTTCTTCAAAATGTCCTTCACAAACATGCAGTGTTTCCTTGATTGAATTAGCTCTCACACCAATATTTGCGTCTAGAGCCTTTGCATTGAGGGCTATCTGAAAATGGCTGTGGCGCTGAAGTTGCCTGTGAATGTGGAGTTGGTGGCATGTGAAACCCGCATGTGGAGCATTCGTTTGTGTGGGATGCTCAGCAAGCTTCATTTCAGTCCTAGGCACTCAAAGGGCACTAAGCATAGACTGTGAAAACTGAGTTTCTTGAGAGCTGCTTGAAAGCCTGATGGTGTGTGAAGTTAGTGAGCAAATGGAGTTGTTCTCCCACAAGAACCACTCGGCTGATCCTTCTTCAATATGCCCTTCACCAACATGCAGTGTTTCCTTGATTGTATTAGCTCTCACACCAATATTTGCGTCTAGAGCCTTTGCATTGAGTGCTATCTGAAAACACCTGTGGGGCAGAAGTTGCGTGAGAATGCGGAGTTGGTGGCATGTGAAACCCGCATGTGGAGCATTCGTTTGTGTGGGATGCTCTCCAAGCTTCATTTCATTCCTAGGCACACAAAGGGCACTAAGCATAGTGTGAAAACTGAGTTTCCTTGAGAGCTGCTTGGAAGCCTGATGGTGTGTGAAGTTAGTGAGCCAAATGGAGTTGTTCTCCCACAAAAACCACTCGGCTGATCCTTCTTCAATATGCCTTTCAGCAACATGCAGTGTTTCCTTGATTGAATTAGCTCTCACACCAATATTTACGTCTAGAGCCTTTGCATTGAGGGCTATCTGAAAACGGCTGTGGCGCTGAAGTTGCCTGTGAATGTGGAGTTGGTGGCATGTGAAACCCGCATGTGGAGCATTCGTTTGTGTGGGATGCTCACCAAGCTTCATTTCAGTCCTAGGCACTCAAAGGGCACTAAGCATAGACTGTGAAAACTGAGTTTCCTTGAGAGCTGCTTGGAAGCCTGATGGTGTGTGAAGTTAGTGAGCCAAATGGAGTTGTTCTCCCACAAGAACCACTCGGCTGATCCTTCTTCAATATGTCATTCACCAACATGCAGTGTTTCCTTGATTGAATTAGCTCTCACACCAATATTTGCGTCTAGAGCCTTTGCATTGAGGGCTATCTGAAAACGGCTGTGGCGCTGAAGTTGCCTGTGAATGTGGAGTTGGTGGCATGTGAACGCATGTGGAGCATTCGTTTGTGTGGGATGCTCCCCAAGCTTCATTTCAGTCCTAGGCACTCAAAGGGCACTAAGCATAGAGTGTGAAAACTGAGTTTCCTTGAGAGCTGCTTGGAAGCCTGAGGGTGTGTGAAGTTAGTGAGCCAAATGGAGTTGTTCTCCCACAAGAACCACTCGGCTGATCCTTCTTCAATATGCCCTTCAGCAACATGCAGTGTTTCCTTGATTGAATTAGCTCTCACACAAATATTTGCGTCTAGAGCCTTTGCATTGAGGGCTATCTGAAAACGGCTGTGGCGCTGAAGTTGCCTGTGAATGTGGAGTTGGTGGCATGTGAAACCCGCATGTGGAGCATTCGTTTGTGTGGGATGCTCACCAAGCTTCATTTCAGTCCTAGGCACTCAAAGGGCACTAAGCATAGTGTGAAAACTGAGTTTCCTTGAGAGCTGCTTGGAAGCCTGATGGTGTGTGAAGTTAGTGAGCCAAATGGAGTTGTTCTCCCACAAGAACCACTCGGCTGATCCTTCTTCAATATGCCCTTCACCAACATGCAGTGTTTCCTTGATTGAATTAGCTCTCACACCAATATTTGCGTCTAGAGCCTTTGCATTGAGGGCTATCTGAAAACGGCTGTGGCGCTGAAGTTGCCTGTGAATGTGGAGTTGGTGGCGTGTGAAACCCGCATGTGGAGCATTCGTTTGTGTGGGACGCTCTACTAGATTCATTCCTAGATAATGCACTCAAAGGGCACTAAGCATAGAGTGTGAAAACTGAGTTTCCTAAGAGAGCTGCTTGGAAGCCTAATGGTGTGTGAAGTTAGTGAGCCAAATGGAGTTGTTCTCCCACAAGAACCACTCGGCTGATCCTTCTTCAATATGCCCTTCACCAACATGCAGTGTTTCCTTGATTGAATTAGCTCTCACACCAATATTTGCGTCTAGAGCCTTTGCATTGTGGGCTATCTGAAAACGGCTGTGGCGCTGAAGTTGCCTGAGAATGTGGAGTTGGTGGCATGTGAAACCCGCATGTGGAGCATTCCTTTCTGTAGGATGCTCTACCACGTTCATTCCTAGATAATGCAGTGAAAGGGCACTAAGCATAGAGTGTGAAAACTGAGTTTCCTTGAGAGCTGCTTGGAAGCCTGATGGTGTGTGAAGTTAGTGAGCCAAATGGAGTTGTTCTCCCACAAGAACGACTCGGCTGATCCTTCTTCAATATGCCCTTCACCAACATGCAGTGTTTCCTTGATTGAATTAGCTCTCACACCAATATTTGCGTCTAGAGCCTTTGCATTGAGGGCTATCTGAAAACGGCTGTGGCGCTGAAGTTGCCTGTGAATGTGGAGTTGGTGGCGTGTGAAACCCGCATGTGGAGCATTCGTTTGTGTGGGACGCTCTACTAGATTCATTCCTAGATAATGCACTCAAAGGGCACTAAGCATAGAGTGTGAAAACTGAGTTTCCTTGAGAGCTGCTTGGAAGCCTGATGGTGTGTGAAGTTAGTGAGCCAAATGGAGTTGTTCTCCCACAAGAACCACTCGGCTGATCCTTCTTCAATATGCCCTTCACCAACATGCAGTGTTTCCTTGATTGTATTAGCTCTCACACAAATATTTGCGTCTAGAGCCTTTGCATTGAGGGCTATCTGAAAACGGCTGTGGCGCTGAAGTTGCCTGTGAATGTGGAGTTGGTGGCATGTGAAACCCGCATGTGGAGCATTCGTTTGTGTGGGATGCTCTCCAAGCTTCATTTCATTCCTAGGCACACAAAGGGCACTAAGCATAGAGTGTGAAAACTGAGTTTCCTTGAGAGCTGCTTGGAAGCCTGATGGTGTGTGAGGCTAGTGAGCCAAATGGAGTTGTTCTCCCACAAGAACCACTCGGCTGATCCTTCTTCAATATGCCCTTCACCAACATGCAGTGTTTCCTTGATTGAATTAGCTCTCACACCAATATTTGCGTCTACAGCCTTTGTATTGAGGGCTATCTGAAAACGGCTGTGGCGCTGAAGTTGCCTGTGAATGTGGAGTTGGTGGCATGTGAAACCCGCATGTGGAGCATTCGTTTGTGTGGGATGCTCTCCAAGCTTCATTTCATTCCTAGGCACACAAAGGGCACTAAGCATAGAGTGTGAAAACTGAGTTTCCTTGAGAGCTGCTTGGAAGCCTGATGGTGTGTAAGGCTAGTGAGCCAAATGGAGTTGTTCTCCCTCAAGAACCACTCGGCTGATCCTTCTTCAATATGCCCTTCACCAACATGCAGTGTTTCCTTGATTGAATTAGCTCTCACACCAATATTTGCGTCTAGAGCCTTTGCATTGAGGGCTATCTGAAAACGGCTGTGGCGCTGAAGTTGCCTGAGAATGTGGAGTTGGTGGCATGTGAAACCCGCATGTGGAGCATTCGTTTGTGTGGGATGCTCACCAAGCTTCATTTCAGTCCTAGGCACTCAAAGGGCACTAAGCATAGAGTGTGAAAACTGAGTTTCCTTGAGAGCTGCTTGGAAGCCTGATGGTGTGTGAAGTTAGTGAGCCAAATGGAGTTGTTCTCCCACAAGAACCACTCGGCTGATCCTTCTTCAAAATGTCCTTCACAAACATGCAGTGTTTCCTTGATTGAATTAGCTCTCACACCAATATTTGCGTCTAGAGCCTTTGCATTGAGGGCTATCTGAAAATGGCTGTGGCGCTGAAGTTGCCTGTGAATGTGGAGTTGGTGGCATGTGAAACCCGCATGTGGAGCATTCGTTTGTGTGGGATGCTCAGCAAGCTTCATTTCAGTCCTAGGCACTCAAAGGGCACTAAGCATAGACTGTGAAAACTGAGTTTCCTTGAGAGCTGCTTGAAAGCCTGATGGTGTGTGAAGTTAGTGAGCCAAATGGAGTTGTTCTCCCACAAGAACCACTCGGCTGATCCTTCTTCAATATGCCCTTCACCAACATGCAGTGTTTCCTTGATTGTATTAGCTCTCACACCAATATTTGCGTCTAGAGCCTTTGCATTGAGTGCTATCTGAAAACACCTGTGGGGCAGAAGTTGCGTGAGAATGCGGAGTTGGTGGCATGTGAAACCCGCATGTGGAGCATTCGTTTGTGTGGGATGCTCTCCAAGCTTCATTTCATTCCTAGGCACACAAAGGGCACTAAGCATAGTGTGAAAACTGAGTTTCCTTGAGAGCTGCTTGGAAGCCTGATGGTGTGTGAAGTTAGTGAGCCAAATGGAGTTGTTCTCCCACAAAAACCACTCGGCTGATCCTTCTTCAATATGCCTTTCAGCAACATGCAGTGTTTCCTTGATTGAATTAGCTCTCACACCAATATTTACGTCTAGAGCCTTTGCATTGAGGGCTATCTGAAAACGGCTGTGGCGCTGAAGTTGCCTGTGAATGTGGAGTTGGTGGCATGTGAAACCCGCATGTGGAGCATTCGTTTGTGTGGGATGCTCACCAAGCTTCATTCAGTCCTAGGCACTCAAAGGGCACTAAGCATAGACTGTGAAAACTGAGTTTCCTTGAGAGCTGCTTGGAAGCCTGATGGGTGTGTGAAGTTAGTGAGCCAAATGGAGTTGTTCTCCCACAAGAACCACTCGGCTGATCCTTCTTCAATATGTCATTCACCAACATGCAGTGTTTCCCTTGATTGAATTAGCTCTCACACCAATATTTGCGTCTAGAGCCTTTGCATTGAGGGCTATCTGAAAACGGCTGTGGCGCTGAAGTTGCCTGTGAATGTGGAGTTGGTGGCATGTGAACGCATGTGGAGCATTCGTTTGTGTGGGATGCTCCCCAAGCTTCATTTCAGTCCTAGGCACTCAAAGGGCACTAAGCATAGAGTGTGAAAACTGAGTTTCCTTGAGAGCTGCTTGGAAGCCTGAGGGTGTGTGAAGTTAGTGAGCCAAATGGAGTTGTTCTCCCACAAGAACCACTCGGCTGATCCTTCTTCAATATGCCCTTCAGCAACATGCAGTGTTTCCTTGATTGAATTAGCTCTCACACAAATATTTGCGTCTAGAGCCTTTGCATTGAGGGCTATCTGAAAACGGCTGTGGCGCTGAAGTTGCCTGTGAATGTGGAGTTGGTGGCATGTGAAAAAACCCGCATGTGGAGCATTCGTTTGTGTGGGATGCTCACCAAGCTTCATTTCAGTCCTAGGCACTCAAAGGGCACTAAGCATAGTGTGAAAACTGAGTTTCCTTGAGAGCTGCTTGGAAGCCTGATGGTGTGTGAAGTTAGTGAGCCAAATGGAGTTGTTCTCCCACAAGAACCACTCGGCTGATCCTTCTTCAATATGCCCTTCACCAACATGCAGTGTTTCCTTGATTGAATTAGCTCTCACACCAATATTTGCGTCTAGAGCCTTTGCATTGAGGGCTATCTGAAAACGGCTGTGGCGCTGAAGTTGCCTGTGAATGTGGAGTTGGTGGCGTGTGAAACCCGCATGTGGAGCATTCGTTTGTGTGGGACGCTCTACTAGATTCATTCCTAGATAATGCACTCAAAGGGCACTAAGCATAGAGTGTGAAAACTGAGTTTCCTAAGAGAGCTGCTTGGAAGCCTAATGGTGTGTGAAGTTAGTGAGCCAAATGGAGTTGTTCTCCCACAAGAACCACTCGGCTGATCCTTCTTCAATATGCCCTTCACCAACATGCAGTGTTTCCTTGATTGAATTAGGTCTCACACCAATATTTGCGTCTAGAGCCTTTGCATTGTGGGATATCTGAAAACGGCTGTGGCGCTGAAGTTGCCTGAGAATGTGGAGTTGGTGGCATGTGAAACCCGCATGTGGAGCATTCGTTTGTGTGGGATGCTCTACTAGATTCATTCCTAGATAATGCAGTGAAAGGGCACTAAGCATAGAGTGTGAAAACTGAGTTTCCTTGAGAGCTGCTTGGAAGCCTGATGGTGTGTGAAGTTAGTGAGCCAAATGGAGTTGTTCTCCCACAAGAACCACTCGGCTGATCCTTCTTCAATATGCCCTTCACCAACATGCAGTGTTTCCTTGATTGAATTAGCTCTCACACCAATATTTGCGTCTAGAGCCTTTGCATTGAGGGCTATCTGAAAATGGCTGTGGCGCTGAAGTTGCCAGTGAATGTGGAGTTGGTGGCATGTGAAACCCGCATGTGGAGCATTCGTTTGTGTGGGATGTTCACCAAGCTTCATTTCAGTCCTAGGCACTCAAAGGGCACTAAGCATAGAGTGTGAAAACTGAGTTTCCTTGAGAGCTGCTTGGAAGCCTGATGGTGTGTGAAGTTAGTGAGCCAAATGGAGTTGTTCTCCCACAAGAACCACTCGGCTGATCCTTCTTCAATATGCCCACAACAACATGCAGTGTTTCCTTGATTGAATTAGCTCTGACACCAATATTTGTGTCTAGAGCCTTTGCATTGAGGGCTATCTGAAAATGGCTGTGGCGCTGAAGTTGCCTGTGAATGTGGAGTTGGTGGCATTTGAAACCCGCATGTGGAGCATTCGTTTGTGTGGGATGCTCACCAAGCTTCATTTCAGTCCTAGGCACTCAAAGGGCACTAAGCATAGAGTGTGAAAACTGAGTTTCCTTGAGAGCAGCTTGGAAGCCTGATGGTGTGTGAAGTTAGTGAGCCAAATGGAGTTGTTCTCCCACAAGATCCACTTGGCTGATCCTTCTTCAATATGTCATTCAGCAACATGCAGTGTTTCCTTGATTGAATTAGCTCTCACACAAATATTTGTGTCTAGAGCCTTTGCATTGAGGACTATCTGAAAACGGCTGTGGCGCTGAAGTTGCCTGTGAATGTGGAGTTGGTGGCATGTGAAACCCGCATGTGGAGCATTCGTTTGTGTGGGATGCTCACCAAGCTTCATTTCAGTCCTAGTCACTCAAAATGCACTAAGCATAGAGAGTGAAAACTGAGTTTCCTTGAGAGCTGCTTGGAAGCCTGATGGTGTGTGAAGTTAGTGAGCCAAATGGAGTTGTTCTCCCAAAAGAACCACTCGGCTGATCCTTCTTCAATATGCCCTTCAGCAACATGCAGTGTTTCCTTGATTGAATTAGCTCTCACACCAATATTTGCGTCTAGAGCCTTTGCATTGAGGGCTATCTGAAAACGGCTGTGGCGCTGAAGTTGCCTGTGAATGTGGAGTTGGTGGCATGTGAAACCCGCATGTGGAGCATTCGTTTGTGTGGCATGCTCTACCAGGTTCATTCCTAGATAATGCAGTGAAAGGGCACTAAGCATAGAGTGTGAAAACTGAGTTTCCTTGAGAGCTGCTTGGAAGCCTGATGGTGTGTGAAGTTAGTGAGCCAAATGGAGTTGTTCTCCCACAAGAACCACTCGGCTGATCCTTCTTCAATATGCCCTTCACCAACATGCAGTGTTTCCTTGATTGAATTAGCTCTCACACCAATATTTGCGTCTAGAGCCTTTGCATTGAGGGCTATCTGAAAACGGCTGTGGCGCTGAAGTTGCCTGTGAATGTGGAGTTGGTGGCATGTGAAACCCGCATGTGGAGCATTCGTTTGTGTGGGATGCTCTACCAGGGTCATTCCTAGATAATGCACTCAAAGGGCACTAAGCATAGAGTGTGAAAACTGAGTTTCCTTGAGAGCTGCTTGGAAGCCTGATGGTGTGTGAAGTTAGTGAGCCAAATGGAGTTGTTCTCCCACAAGAACCACTCGGCTGATCCTTCTTCAATATGCCCTTCACCAACATGCAGTGATTCCTTGATTGAATTAGCTCTCACACCAATATTTGCGTCTAGAGCCTTTGCATTGAGGGCTATCTGAAAACTGCTGTGGCGCTGAAGTTGCCTGTGAATGTGGAGTTGGTGGCATGTGAAACCCGCATGTGGAGCATTCGTTTGTGTGGGATGCTCTACCAGGTTCATTCCTAGATAATGCAGAGAAAGGGCACTAAGCATAGAGTGTGAAAACTGAGTTTCCTTGAGAGCTGCTCGGAAGCCTGATGGTGTGTGAAGTTAGTGAGCCAAATGGAGTTGTTCTCCCACAAGAACCACTCGGCTGATCCTTCTTCAATATGCCCTTCAGCAACATGCTGTGTTTCCTTGATTGAATTAGCTCTCACACCAATATTTGCGTCTAGAGCCTTTGCATTGAGGGCTATCTGAAAACGGCTGTGGCGCTGAAGTTGCCTGTGAATGTGGAGTTGGTGGCATGTGAAACCCGCATGTGGAGCATTCGTTTGTGTGGGATGCTCTACCAGGTTCATTCCTAGATAATGCAGTGAAAGGGCACTAAGCATAGAGTGTGAAAACTGAGTTTCCTTGAGAGCTGCTTGGAAGTCTGATGGTGTGTGAAGTTAGTGAGCCAAATGGAGTTGTTCTCCCACAAGAACCACTCGGCTGATCCTTCTTCAATATGCCCTTCACCAACATGCAGTGATTCCTTGATTGAATTAGCTCTCACACCAATATTTGCGTCTAGAGCCTTTGCATTGAGGGCTATCTGAAAACGGCTGTGGCGCTGAAGTTGTCTGTGAATGTGGAGTTGGTGGCATGTGAAACCCGCATGTGGAGCATTCGTTTGTGTGGGATGCTCACAAAGCTTCATTTCATTCCTAGGCACTCAAAGGGCACTAAGCATAGAGTGTGAAAACTGAGTTTCCTTGAGAGCTGCTTGGAAGCCTGATGGTGTGTGAAGTTAGTGAGCCAAATGGAGTTGTTCTCCCACAAGAACCACTCGGCTGATCCTTCTTTAATATGCCCTACACCAACATGCAGTGTTTCCTTGATTGAATTAGCTCTCACACCAATATTTGCGTCTAGAGCCTTTGCATTGAGGGCTATCTGAAAACAGCTGTGGCGCTGAAGTTGCCTGTGAATGTGGAGTTGGTGGCATGTGAAACCCGCATGTGGAGCATTCGTTTGTGTGGGATGCTCACCAAGCTTCATTTCAGTCTTAGTCACTCAAAATGCACTAAGCATAGAGAGTGAAAACTGAGTTTCCTTGAGAGCTGCTTGGAAGCCTGATGGTGTGTGAAGTTAGTGAGCCAAATGGAGTTGTTCTCCCAAAAGAACCACTCGGCTGATCCTTCTTCAATATGCCCTTCAGCAACATGCAGTGTTTCCTTGATTGAATTAGCTCTCACACCAATATTTGCGTCTGGAGCCTTTGCATTGATGGCTATCTGAAAACGGCTGTGGCGCTGAAGTAGCCTGTGAATGTGGAGTTGGTGGCATGTGAAACCCGCATGTGGAGCATTCGTTTGTGTGGCATGCTCTACCAGGTTCATTCCTAGATAATGCAGTGAAAGGGCACTAAGCATAGAGTGTGAAAACTGAGTTTCCTTGAGAGCTGCTTGGAAGCCTGATGGTGTGTGAAGTTAGTGAGCCAAATGGAGTTGTTCTCCCACAAGAACCACTCGGCTGATCCTTCTTCAATATGCCCTTCACCAACATGCAGTGTTTCCTTGATTGAATTAGCTCTCACACCAATATTTGCGTCTAGAGCCTTTGCATTGAGGGCTATCTGAAAACGGCTGTGGCGCTGAAGTTGCCTGTGAATGTGGAGTTGGTGGCATGTGAAACCCGCATGTGGAGCATTCGTTTGTGTGGGATGCTCTACCAGGTTCATTCCTAGATAATGCACTCAAAGGGCACTAAGCATAGAGTGTGAAAACTGAGTTTCCTTGAGAGCTGCTTGGAAGCCTGATGGTGTGTGAAGTTAGTGAGCCAAATGGAGTTGTTCTCCCACAAGAACCACTCGGCTGATCCTTCTTCAATATGCCCTTCACCAACATGCAGTGATTCCTTGATTGAATTAGCTCTCACACCAATATTTGCGTCTAGAGCCTTTGCATTGAGGGCTATCTGAAAACTGCTGTGGCGCTGAAGTTGCCTGTGAATGTGGAGTTGGTGGCATGTGAAACCCGCATGTGGAGCATTCGTTTGTGTGGGATGCTCTACCAGGTTCATTCCTAGATAATGCAGTGAAAGGGCACTAAGCATAGAGTGTGAAAACTGAGTTTCCTTGAGAGCTGCTCGGAAGCCTGATGGTGTGTGAAGTTAGTGAGCCAAATGGAGTTGTTCTCCCACAAGAACCACTAGGCTGATCCTTCTTCAATATGCCCTTCAGCAACATGCTGTGTTTCCTTGATTGAATTAGCTCTCACACCAATATTTGCGTCTAGAGCCTTTGCATTGAGGGCTATCTGAAAACGGCTGTGGCGCTGAAGTTGCCTGTGAATGTGGAGTTGGTGGCATGTGAAACCCGCATGTGGAGCATTCGTTTGTGTGGGATGCTCTACCAGGTTCATTCCTAGATAATGCACTCAAAGGGCACTAAGCATAGAGTGTGAAAACTGAGTTTCCTTGAGAGCTGCTTGGAAGCCTGATGGTGTGTGAAGTTATTGAGCCAAATGGAGTTGTTCTCCCACAAGAACCACTCGGCTGATCCTTCTTCAATATGCCCTTCACCAACATGCAGTGTTTCCTTGATTGAATTAGCTCTCACACCAATATTTGCTTCTAGAGCCTTTGCATTGAGGGCTATCTGAAAACGGCTGTGGCGCTGAAGTTGCCTGTGAATGTGGAGTTGGTGGCATGTGAAACCCGCATGTGGAGCATTCGTTTGTGTGGGATGCTCACAAAGCTTCATTTCATTCCTAGGCACTCAAAGGGCACTAAGCATAGAGTGTGAAAACTGAGTTTCCTTGAGAGCTGCTTGGAAGCCTGATGGTGTGTGAAGTTAGTGAGCCAAATGGAGTTGTTCTCCCACAAGAACCACTCGGCTGATCCTTCTTCAATATGCCCTTCACCAACATGCAGTGATTCCTTGATTGAATTAGCTCTCACACCAATATTTGCGTCTAGAGCCTTTGCATTGAGGGCTATCTGAAAACGGCTGTGGCGCTGAAGTTGCCTGTGAATGTGGAGTTGGTGGCATGTGAAACCCGCATGTGGAGCATTCGTTTGTGTGGGATGCTCTACCAGGTTCATTCCTAGATAATGCAGTGAAAGGGCACTAAGCATAGAGTGTGAAAACTGAGTTTCCTTGAGAGCTGCTCGGAAGCCTGATGGTGTGTGAAGTTAGTGAGCCAAATGGAGTTGTTCTCCCACAAGAACCACTAGTGCTGATCCTTCTTCAATATGCCCTTCAGCAACATGCTGTGTTTCCTTGATTGAATTAGCTCTCACACCAATATTTGCGTCTAGAGCCTTTGCATTGAGGGCTATCTGAAAACGGCTGTGGCGCTGAAGTTGCCTGTGAATGTGGAGTTGGTGGCATGTGAAACCCGCATGTGGAGCATTCGTTTGTGTGGGATGCTCTACCAGGTTCATTCCTAGATAATGCACTCAAAGGGCACTAAGCATAGAGTGTGAAAACTGAGTTTCTTGAGAGCTGCTTGGAAGCCTGATGGTGTGTGAAGTTATTGAGCCAAATGGAGTTGTTCTCCCACAAGAACCACTCGGCTGATCCTTCTTCAATATGCCCTTCACCAACATGCAGTGGTTCCTTGATTGAATTAGCTCTCACACCAATATTTGCTTCTAGAGCCTTTGCATTGAGGGCTATCTGAAAACGGCTGTGGCGCTGAAGTTGCCTGTGAATGTGGAGTTGGTGGCATGTGAAACCCGCATTTGGAGCATTCGTTTGTGTGGGATGCTCACCAAGCTTCATTTCAGTCCTAGGCACTCAAAGGGCACTAAGCATAGAGTGTGAAAACTGAGTTTCCTTGAGAGCTGCTTGGAAGCCTGATGGTGTGTGAAGTTAGTGAGCCAAATGGAGTTGTTCTCCCACAAGAACCACTCGGCTGATCCTTCTTCAATATGCCCTTCACCAACATGCAGTGTTTCCTTGATTGAATTAGCTCTCACACCAATATTTGCGTCTAGAGCCTTTGCATTGAGGGCTATCTGAAAACGGCTGTGGCGCTGAAGTAGCCTGTGAATGTGGAGTTGGTGGCATGTGAAACCCGCATGTGGAGCATTCGTTTGTGTGGGATGCTCTACCAGGTTCATTCCTAGATAATGCAGTGAAAGGGCACTAAGCATAGAGTGTGAAAACTGAGTTTCCTTGAGAGCTGCTTGGAAGCCTGATGGTGTGTGAAGTTAGTGAGCCAAATGGAGTTGTTCTGCCACAAGAACCACTCGGCTGATCCTTCTTCAATATGCCCTTCACCAACATGCAGTGTTTCCTTGATTGAATTAGCTCTCACACCAATATTTGCGTCTAGAGCCTTTGCATTGAGGGCTATCTGAAAACGGCTGTGGCGCTGAAGTTGCATGTGAATGTGGAGTTGGTGGCATGTGAAAACCGCATGTGGAGCATACGTTTGTGTGGGATGCTCTACCAGGTTCATTCCTAGATAATGCAGTGAAAGGGCACTAAGCATAGAGTGTGAAAACTGAGTTTCCTTGAGAGCTGCTTGGAAGCCTGATGGTGTGTGAAGTTAGTGAGCCAAATGGAGTTGTTCTCCCACAAGAACCACTCGGCTGATCCTTCTTCAATATGCCCTTCACCAACATGCAGTGGTTCCTTGATTGAATTAGCTCTCACACCAATATTTGCGTCTAGAGCCTTTGCATTGAGGGCTATCTGAAAACGGCTGTGGCGCTGAAGTTGCCTGTGAATGTGGAGTTGGTGGCATGTGAAACACGCATGTGGAGCATACGTTTGTGTGGGATGCTCTACTAGATTCATTCCGACATAATGCACTCAAAGGGCACTAAGCATAGAGTGTGAAAACTGAGTTTCCTTGAGAGCTGCTTGGAAGCCTGATGGTGTGTGAAGTTAGTGAGCCAAATGGAGTTGTTCTCCCACAAGAACCACTCGGCTGATCCTTCTTCAATATGCCCTTCACCAACATGCAGTGTTTCCTTGATTGAATTAGCTCTCACACCAATATTTGCGTCTAGAGCCTTTGCATTGAGGGCTATCTGAAAATGGCTGTGGCGCTGAAGTTGCCTGTGAATGTGGAGTTTGTGGCATGTGAAACCCGCATGTGGAGCATTCGTTTGTGTGGGATGCTCTACCAGGTTCATTCCTAGATAATGCAGTGAAAGGGCACTAAGCATAGAGTGTGAAAACTGAGTTTCCTTGAGAGCTGCTTGGAAGCCTGATGGTGTGTGAAGTTAGTGAGCCAAATGGAGTTGTTCTCCCACAAGAACCACTCGGCTGATCCTTCTTCAATATGCCCTTCACCAACATGCAGTGTTTCCTTGATTGAATTAGCTCTCACACCAATATTTGCGTCTAGAGCCTTTGCATTGAGGGCTATCTGAAAACGGCTGTGGCGCTGAAGTTGCCTGTGAATGTGGAGTTGGTGGCATGTGTAAACCCGCATGTGGAGCATTCGTTTGTGTGGGATGCTCACAAAGCTTCATTTCAGTCCTAGGCATTCAAAGTGCACTAAGCATAGAGTGTGAAAACTGAGTTTCCTTGAGAGCTGCTTGGAAGCCTGATGGTGTGTGAAGCTAGTGAGCCAAATGGAGTTGTTCTCCCACAAGAACCACTAGGCTGATCCTTCTTCAATATGCCCTTCACCAACATGCATTGTTTCCTTGATTGAATTAGCTCTCACACCAATATTTGCGTCTAGAGCCTTTGCATTGAGGGCTATCTGAAAACGGCTGTGGCGCTGAAGTTGCCTGTGAATGTGGAGTTGGTGGCATGTGAAACCCATATGTGGAGCATTCGTTTGTGTGGGATGCTCTACTAAATTCATTCCTAGATAACGCACTCAAAATGCACTAAGCATAGAGTGTGAAAACTGAGTTTCCTTGAGAGCTGCTTGGAAGCCTGATGGTGTGTGAAGTTAGTGAGCCAAATGGAGTTGTTCTCCCACAAGAACCACTCGGCTGATCCTTCTTCAATATGCCCTTCAGCTACATGCAGTGTTTCCTTGATTGAATTAGCTCTCACACCAATATTTGCGTCTAGAGCCTTTGCATTGAGGGCTATCTGAAAACGGCTGTGGCGCTGAAGTTGCCTGAGAATGTGGAGTTGGTGGCATGTGAAACCCGCATGTGGAGCATTCGTTTGTGTGGGATGCTCTACTAGATTCATTCCGACATAATGCACTCAAAGAGCACTAAGCATAGAGTGTGAAAACTGAGTTTCCTTGAGAGCTGCTTGAAGCCTGATGGTGTGTGAAGTTAGTGAGCCAAATGGAGTTGTTCTCCCACAAGAACCACTCGGCTGATCCTTCTTCAATATGCCCTTCACCAACATGCAGTGTTTCCTTGATTGAATTAGCTCTCACACCAATATTTGCGTCTAGAGCCTTTGCATTGAGGGCTATCTGAAAATGGCTGTGGCGCTGAAGTTGCCTGTGAATGTGGAGTTGGTGGCATGTGAAACCCGCATGTGGAGCATTCGTTTGTGTGGGATGCTCACCAAGCTTCATTTCAGTCCTAGGCACTCAAAGGGCACTAAGCATAGAGTGTGAAAACTGAGTTTCCTTGAGAGCTGCTTGGAAGCCTGATGGTGTGTGAAGCTAGTGAGCCAAATGGAGTTGTTCTCCCACAAGAACCACTCGGCTGATCCTTCTTCAATATGCCCTTCACCAACATGCAGTGTTTCCTTGATTGAATTAGCTCTCACACCAATATTTGCGTCTAGAGCCTTTGCATTGAGGGCTATCTGAAAACGGCTGTGGCGCTGAAGTTGCCTGTGAATGTGGAGTTGGTGGCATGTGAAACCCGCATGTGGAGCATTCGTTTGTGTGGGATGCTCACCAAGCTTCATTTCAGTCCTAGGCACTCAAAGGGCACTAAGCATAGAGTGTGAAAACTGAGTTTCCTTGAGAGCTGCTTGGAAGCCTGATGGTGTGTGAAGCTAGTGAGCCAAATGGAGTTGTTCTCCCACAAGAACCACTCGGCTGATCCTTCTTCAATATGCCCTTCAGCTACATGCAGTGTTTCCTTGATTGAATTAGCTCTCACACCAATATTTGCGTCTAGAGCCTTTGCATTGAGGGCTATGTGAAAACGGCTGTGGCGCTGAAGTTGCCTGTGAATGTGGAGTTGGTGGCATGTGAAACCCGCATGTGGAGCATTCGTTTGTGTGGGATGCTCACCAAGCTTCATTTCAGTCCTAGGCACTCAAAGGGCACTAAGCATAGAGTGTGAAAACTGAGTTTCCTTGAGAGCTGCTTGGAAGCCTGAGGGTGTGTGAAGCTAGTGAGCCAAATGGAGTTGTTCTCCCACAAGAACCACTCGGCTGATCCTTCTTCAATATGCCCTTCACCAACATGCAGTGTTTCCTTGATTGAATTAGCTCTCACACCAATATTTGCGTCTAGAGCCTTTGCATTGAGGGCTATCTGAAAACGGCTGTGGCGCTGAAGTTGCCTGTGAATGTGGAGTTGGTGGCATGTGAAACCCACATGTGGAGCATTCGTTTGTGTGGGATGCTCTACTAAATTCATTCCTAGATAATGCAATCAAAATGCACTAAGCATAGAGTGTGAAAACTGAGTTTCCTTGAGAGCTGTTTGGAAGCCTGATGGTGTGTGAAGTTAGTGAGCCAAATGGAGTTGTTCTCCCACAAGAACCACTCGGCTGATCCTTCTTCAATATGCCCTTCAGCTACATGCAGTGTTTCCTTGATTGAATTAGCTCTCACACCAATATTTGCGTCTAGAGCCTTTGCATTGAGGGCTATCTGAAAACGGCTGTGGCGCTGAAGTTGCCTGAGAATGTGGAGTTGGTGGCATGTGAAACCCGCATGTGGAGCATTCGTTTGTGTGGGATGCTCTACTAGATTCATTCCGACATAATGCACTCAAAGAGCACTAAGCATAGAGTGTGAAAACTGAGTTTCCTTGAGAGCTGCTTGGAAGCCTGATGGTGTGTGAAGCTAGTGAGCCAAATGGAGTTGTTCTCCCACAAGAACCACTCGGCTGATCCTTCTTCAATATGCCCTTCACCAACATGCAGTGTTTCCTTGATTGAATTAGCTCTCACACCAATATTTGCGTCTAGAGCCTTTGCATTGAGGGCTATCTGAAAACGGCTGTGGCGCTGAAGTTGCCTGTGAATGTGGAGTTGGTGGCATGTGAAACCCGCATGTGGAGCATTCGTTTGTGTGGGATGCTCACCAAGCTTCATTTCAGTCCTAGGCCCTCAAAATGCACTAAGCATAGAGAGTGAAAACTGAGTTTCCTTGAGAACTGCTTGGAAGCCTGATGGTGTGTGAAGTTAGTGAGCCAAATGGAGTTGTTCTCCCACAAGAACCACTTGGCTGATCCTTCTTCAATATGCCCTTCAGCAACATGCAGTGTTTCCTTGATTGAATTAGCTCTCACACCAATATTTGCGTCTAGAGCCTTTGCATTGAGGGCTATCTGAAAACGGCTGTGGCGCTGAAGTAGCCTGTGAATGTGGAGTTGGTGGCATGTGAAACCCGCATGTGGAGCATTCGTTTGTGTGGGATGCTCTACCAGGTTCATTCCTAGATAATGCAGTGAAAGGGCACTAAGCATAGAGTGTGAAACTGAGTTTCCTTGAGAGCTGCTTGGAAGCCTGATGGTGTGTGAAGTTAGTGAGCCAAATGGAGTTGTTCTCCCACAAGAACCACTCGGCTGATCCTTCTTCAATATGCCCTTCACCAACATGCAGTGTTTCCTTGATTGAATTAGCTCTCACAACCAATATTTGCGTCTAGAGCCTTTGCATTGAGGGCTATCTGAAAACTGCTGTGGCGCTGAAGTTGCCTGTGAATGTGGAGTTGGTGGCATGTGAAACCCGCATGTGGAGCATTCGTTTGTGTGGGATGCTCTACCAGGTTCATTCCTAGATAATGCAGTGAAAGGGCACTAAGCATAGAGTGTGAAAACTGAGTTTCCTTGAGAGCTGCTTGGAAGCCTGATGGTGTGTGAAGTTAGTGAGCCAAATGGAGTTGTTCTCCCACAAGAACCACTCGGCTGATCCTTCTTCAATATGCCCTTCAGCAACATGCAGTGTTTCCTTGATTGAATTAGCTCTCACACCAATATTTGCGTCTAGAGCCTTTGCATTGAGGGCTATGTGAAAACGGCTGTGGCGCTGAAGTTGCCTGTGAATGTGGAGTTGGTGGCATGTGAAACCCGCATGTGGAGCATTCGTTTGTGTGGGATGCTCTACCAGGTTCATTCCTAGATAATGCAGTGAAAGGGCACTAAGCATAGAGTGTGAAAACTGAGTTTCCTTGAGAGCTGCTTGGAAGCCTGATGGTGTGTGAAGTTAGTGAGCCAAATGGAGTTGTTCTCCCACAAGAACCACTCGGCTGATCCTTCTTCAATATGCCCTTCATCAACATGCAGTGGTTCCTTGATTGAATTAGCTCTCACACCAATATTTGCGTCTAGAGCCTTTGCATTGAGGGCTATCTGAAAATGGCTGTGGCGCTGAAGTTGCCTGTGAATGTGGAGTTGGTGGCATGTGAAACCCGCATGTGGAGCATACGTTTGTGTGGGATGCTCTACTAGATTCATTCCGACATAATGCACTCAAAGGGCACTAAGCATAGAGTGTGAAAACTGAGTTTCCTTGAGAGCTGCTTGGAAGCCTGATGGTGTGTGAAGTTAGTGAGCCAAATGGAGTTGTTCTCCCACAAGAACCACTCGGCTGATCCTTCTTCAATATGCCCTTCACCAACATGCAGTGTTTCCTTGATTGAATTAGCTCTCACACCAATATTTGCGTCTAGAGCCTTTGCATTGAGGGCTATCTGAAAACGGCTGTGGCGCTGAAGTTGCCTGTGAATGTGGAGTTGGTGGCATGTGAAACCCGCATGTGGAGCATTCGTTTGTGTGGGATGCTCACCAAGCTTCATTTCAGTCCTAGGCACTCAAAGGGCACTAAGCATAGAGTGTGAAAACTGAGTTTCCTTGAGAGCTGCTTGGAAGCCTGAGGGTGTGTGAAGCTAGTGAGCCAAATGGAGTTGTTCTCCCACAAGAACCACTCGGCTGATCCTTCTTCAATATGCCCTTCACCAACATGCAGTGTTTCCTTGATTGAATTAGCTCTCACACCAATATTTGCGTCTAGAGCCTTTGCATTGAGGGCTATCTGAAAACGGCTGTGGCGCTGAAGTTGCCTGTGAATGTGGAGTTGGTGGCATGTGAAACCCACATGTGGAGCATTCGTTGTGTGGGATGCTCTACTAGATTCATTCCTAGATAATGCACTCAAAATGCACTAAGCATAGAGTGTGAAAACTGAGTTTCCTTGAGAGCTGCTTGGAAGCCTGATGGTGTGTGAAGTTAGTGAGCCAAATGGAGTTGTTCTCCCACAAGAACCACTCGGCTGATCCTTCTTCAATATGCCCTTCAGCAACATGCAGTGTTTCCTTGATTGAATTAGCTCTCACACCAATATTTGCGTCTAGAGCCTTTGCATTGAGGGCTATCTGAAAATGGCTGTGGCGCTGAAGTTGCCTGTGAATGTGGAGTTGGTGGCATGTGAAACCCGCATGTGGAGCATACGTTTGTGTGGGATGCTCTACTAGATTCATTCCGACATAATGCACTCAAAGGGCACTAAGCATAGAGTGTGAAAACTGAGTTTCCTTGAGAGCTGCTTGGAAGCCTGATGGTGTGTGAAGTTAGTGAGCCAAATGGAGTTGTTCTCCCACAAGAACCACTCGGCTGATCCTTCTTCAATATGCCCTTCAGCTACATGCAGTGTTTCCTTGATTGAATTAGCTCTCACACCAATATTTGCGTCTAGAGCCTTTGCATTGAGGGCTATCTGAAAACGGCTGTGGCGCTGAAGTTGCCTGAGAATGTGGAGTTGGTGGCATGTGAAACCCGCATGTGGAGCATTCGTTTGTGTGGGATGCTCTACTAGATTCATTCCGACATAATGCACTCAAAGAGCACTAAGCATAGAGTGTGAAAACTGAGTTTCCTTGAGAGCTGCTTGGAAGCCTGATGGTGTGTGAAGCTAGTGAGCCAAATGGAGTTGTTCTCCCACAAGAACCACTCGGCTGATCCTTCTTCAATATGCCCTTCACCAACATGCAGTGTTTCCTTGATTGAATTAGCTCTCACACCAATATTTGCGTCTAGAGCCTTTGCATTGAGGGCTATCTGAAAACGGCTGTGGCGCTGAAGTTGCCTGAGAATGTGGAGTTGGTGGCATGTGAAACCCGCATGTGGAGCATTCGTTTGTGTGGGATGCTCTACTAGATTCATTCCGACATAATGCACTCAAAGAGCACTAAGCATAGAGTGTGAAAACTGAGTTTCCTTGAGAGCTGCTTGGAAGCCTGATGGTGTGTGAAGCTAGTGAGCCAAATGGAGTTGTTCTCCCACAAGAACCACTCGGCTGATCCTTCTTCAATATGCCCTTCACCAACATGCAGTGTTTCCTTGATTGAATTAGCTCTCACACCAATATTTGCGTCTAGAGCCTTTGCATTGAGGGCTATCTGAAAACGGCTGTGGCGCTGAAGTTGCCTGTGAATGTGGAGTTGGTGGCATGTGAAACCCGCATGTGGAGCATTCGTTTGTGTGGGATGCTCACCAAGCTTCATTTCAGTCCTAGGCCCTCAAAATGCACTAAGCATAGAGAGTGAAAACTGAGTTTCCTTGAGAACTGCTTGGAAGCCTGATGGTGTGTGAAGTTAGTGAGCCAAATGGAGTTGTTCTCCCACAAGAACCACTCGGCTGATCCTTCTTCAATATGCCCTTCAGCAACATGCAGTGTTTCCTTGATTGAATTAGCTCTCACACCAATATTTGCGTCTAGAGCCTTTGCATTGAGGGCTATCTGAAAACGGCTGTGGCGCTGAAGTAGCCTGTGAATGTGGAGTTGGTGGCATGTGAAACCCGCATGTGGAGCATTCGTTTGTGTGGGATGCTCTACCAGGTTCATTCCTAGATAATGCAGTGAAAGGGCACTAAGCATAGAGTGTGAAAACTGAGTTTCCTTGAGAGCTGCTTGGAAGCCTGATGGTGTGTGAAGTTAGTGAGCCAAATGGAGTTGTTCTCCCACAAGAACCACTCGGCTGATCCTTCTTCAATATGCCCTTCAGCAACATGCAGTGTTTCCTTGATTGAATTAGCTCTCACACCAATATTTGCGTCTAGAGCCTTTGCATTGAGGGCTATGTGAAAACGGCTGTGGCGCTGAAGTTGCCTGTGAATGTGGAGTTGGTGGCATGTGAAACCCGCATGTGGAGCATTCGTTTGTGTGGGATGCTCTACCAGGTTCATTCCTAGATAATGCAGTGAAAGGGCACTAAGCATAGAGTGTGAAAACTGAGTTTCCTTGAGAGCTGCTTGGAAGCCTGATGGTGTGTGAAGTTAGTGAGCCAAATGGAGTTGTTCTCCCACAAGAACCACTCGGCTGATCCTTCTTCAATATGCCCTTCACCAACATGCAGTGGTTCCTTGATTGAATTAGCTCTCACACCAATATTTGCGTCTAGAGCCTTTGCATTGAGGGCTATCTGAAAATGGCTGTGGCGCTGAAGTTGCCTGTGAATGTGGAGTTGGTGGCATGTGAAACCCGCATGTGGAGCATACGTTTGTGTGGGATGCTCTACTAGATTCATTCCGACATAATGCACTCAAAGGGCACTAAGCATAGAGTGTGAAAACTGAGTTTCCTTGAGAGCTGCTTGGAAGCCTGATGGTGTGTGAAGTTAGTGAGCCAAATGGAGTTGTTCTCCCACAAGAACCACTCGGCTGATCCTTCTTCAATATGCCCTTCACCAACATGCAGTGTTTCCTTGATTGAATTAGCTCTCACACCAATATTTGCGTCTAGAGCCTTTGCATTGAGGGCTATCTGAAACGGCTGTGGCGCTGAAGTTGCCTGTGAATGTGGAGTTGGTGGCATGTGAAACCCGCATGTGGAGCATTCGTTTGTGTGGGATGCTCACCAAGCTTCATTTCAGTCCTAGGCACTCAAAGGGCACTAAGCATAGAGTGTGAAAACTGAGTTTCCTTGAGAGCTGCTTGGAAGCCTGAGGGTGTGTGAAGCTAGTGAGCCAAATGGAGTTGTTCTCCCACAAGAACCACTCGGCTGATCCTTCTTCAATATGCCCTTCACCAACATGCAGTGTTTCCTTGATTGAATTAGCTCTCACACCAATATTTGCGTCTAGAGCCTTTGCATTGAGGGCTATCTGAAAACGGCTGTGGCGCTGAAGTTGCCTGTGAATGTGGAGTTGGTGGCATGTGAAACCCACATGTGGAGCATTCGTTTGTGTGGGATGCTCTACTAGATTCATTCCTAGATAATGCACTCAAAATGCACTAAGCATAGAGTGTGAAAACTGAGTTTCCTTGAGAGCTGCTTGGAAGCCTGATGGTGTGTGAAGTTAGTGAGCCAAATGGAGTTGTTCTCCCACAAGAACCACTCGGCTGATCCTTCTTCAATATGCCCTTCAGCAACATGCAGTGTTTCCTTGATTGAATTAGCTCTCACACCAATATTTGCGTCTAGAGCCTTTGCATTGAGGGCTATCTGAAAACGGCTGTGGCGCTGAAGTTGCCTGAGAATGTGGAGTTGGTGGCATGTGAAACCCGCATGTGGAGCATTCGTTTGTGTGGGATGCTCTACTAGATTCATTCCGACATAATGCACTCAAAGAGCACTAAGCATAGAGTGTGAAAACTGAGTTTCCTTGAGAGCTGCTTGGAAGCCTGATGGTGTGTGAAGTTAGTGAGCCAAATGGAGTTGTTCTCCCACAAGAACCACTCGGCTGATCCTTCTTCAATATGCCCTTCAGCAACATGCAGTGTTTCCTTGATTGAATTAGCTCTCACACCAATATTTGCGTCTAGAGCCTTTGCATTGAGGGCTATCTGAAAATGGCTGTGGCGCTGAAGTTGCCTGTGAATGTGGAGTTGGTGGCATGTAAAACCCGCATGTGGAGCATTTGTTTGTGTGGGATGCTCACCAAGCTTCATTTCAGTCCTAGGCACTCAAAGGGCACTAAGCATAGAGTGTGAAAACTGAGTTTCCTTGAGAGCTGCTTGGAAGCCTGATGGTGTGTGAAGCTAGTGAGCCAAATGGAGTTGTTCTCCCACAAGAACCACTCGGCTGATCCTTCTTCAATATGCCCTTCACCAACATGCAGTGTTTCCTTGATTGAATTAGCTCTCACACCAATATTTGCGTCTAGAGCCTTTGCATTGAGGGCTATCTGAAAACGGCTGTGGCGCTGAAGTTGCCTGTGAATGTGGAGTTGGTGGCATGTGAAACCCGCATGTGGAGCATTCGTTTGTGTGGGATGCTCACCAAGCTTCATTTCAGTCCTAGGCACTCAAAGGTCACTAAGCATAGAGTGTGAAAACTGAGTTTCCTTGAGAGCTGCTTGGAAGCCTGATGGTGTGTGAAGCTAGTGAGCCAAATGGAGTTGTTCTCCCACAAGAACCACTCGGCTGATCCTTCTTCAATATGCCCTTCACCAACATGCAGTGTTTCCTTGATTGAATTAGCTCTCACACCAATATTTGCGTCTAGAGCCTTTGCATTGAGGGCTATGTGAAAACGGCTGTGGCGCTGAAGTTGCCTGTGAATGTGGAGTTGGTGGCATGTGAAACCCGCATGTGGAGCATTCGTTTGTGTGGGATGCTCACCAAGCTTCATTTCAGTCCTAGGCACTCAAAGGGCACTAAGCATAGAGTGTGAAAACTGAGTTTCCTTGAGAGCTGCTTGGAAGCCTGAGGGTGTGTGAAGCTAGTGAGCCAAATGGAGTTGTTCTCCCACAAGAACCACTCGGCTGATCCTTCTTCAATATGCCCTTCACCAACATGCAGTGTTTCCTTGATTGAATTAGCTCTCACACCAATATTTGCGTCTAGAGCCTTTGCATTGAGGGCTATCTGAAAACGGCTGTGGCGCTGAAGTTGCCTGTGAATGTGGAGTTGGTGGCATGTGAAACCCGCATGTGGAGCATTCGTTTGTGTGGGATGCTCTACTAAATTCATTCCTAGATAATGCAATCAAATGCACTAAGCCTAGAGTGTGAAAACTGAGTTTCCTTGAGAGCTGTTTGGAAGCCTGATGGTGTGTGAAGTTAGTGAGCCAAATGGAGTTGTTCTCCCACAAGAACCACTCGGCTGATCCTTCTTCAATATGCCCTTCAGCTACATGCAGTGTTTCCTTGATTGAATTAGCTCTCACACCAATATTTGCGTCTAGAGCCTTTGCATTGAGGGCTATCTGAAAACGGCTGTGGCGCTGAAGTTGCCTGAGAATGTGGAGTTGGTGGCATGTGAAACCCGCATGTGGAGCATTCGTTTGTGTGGGATGCTCTACTAGATTCATTCCGACATAATGCACTCAAAGAGCACTAAGCATAGAGTGTGAAAAGTGAGTTTCCTTGAGAGCTGCTTGGAAGCCTGATGGTGTGTGAAGCTAGTGAGCCAAATGGAGTTGTTCTCCCACAAGAACCACTCGGCTGATCCTTCTTCAATATGCCCTTCACCAACATGCAGTGTTTCCTTGATTGAATTAGCTCTCACACCAATATTTGCGTCTAGAGCCTTTGCATTGAGGGCTATCTGAAAACGGCTGTGGCGCTGAAGTTGCCTGTGAATGTGGAGTTGGTGGCATGTGAAACCCGCATGTGGAGCATTCGTTTGTGTGGGATGCTCACCAAGCTTCATTTCAGTCCTAGGCCCTCAAAATGCACTAAGCATAGAGAGTGAAAACTGAGTTTCCTTGAGAGCTGCTTGGAAGCCTGATGGTGTGTGAAGTTAGTGAGCCAAATGGAGTTGTTCTCCCACAAGAACCACTCGGCTGATCCTTCTTCAATATGCCCTTCAGCAACATGCAGTGTTTCCTTGATTGAAGTAGCTCTCACACCAATATTTGCGTCTAGAGCCTTTGCATTGAGGCTATCTGAAAACGGCTGTGGCGCTGAAGTAGCCTGTGAATGTGGAGTTGGTGGCATGTGAAACCCGCATGTGGAGCATTCGTTTGTGTGGGATGCTCTACCAGGTTCATTCCTAGATAATGCAGTGAAAGGGCACTAAGCATAGAGTGTGAAAACTGAGTTTCCTTGAGAGCTGCTTGGAAGCCTGATGGTGTGTGAAGTTAGTGAGCCAAATGGAGTTGTTCTCCCACAAGAACCACTCGGCTGATCCTTCTTCAATATGCCCTTCAGCAACATGCAGTGTTTCCTTCATTGAATTAGCTCTCACACCAATATTTGCGTCTAGAGCCTTTGCATTGAGGGCTATGTGAAAACGGCTGTGGCGCTGAAGTTGCCTGTGAATGTGGAGTTGGTGGCATGTGAAACCCGCATGTGGAGCATTCGTTTGTGTGGGATGCTCTACCAGGTTCATTCCTAGATAATGCAGTGAAAGGGCACTAAGCATAGAGTGTGAAAACTGAGTTTCCTTGAGAGCTGCTTGGAAGCCTGATGGTGTGTGAAGTTAGTGAGCCAAATGGAGTTGTTCTCCCACAAGAACCACTCGGCTGATCCTTCTTCAATATGCCCTTCACCAACATGCAGTGGTTCCTTGATTGAATTAGCTCTCACACCAATATTTGCGTCTAGAGCCTTTGCATTGAGGGCTATCTGAAAATGGCTGTGGCGCTGAAGTTGCCTGTGAATGTGGAGTTGGTGGCATGTGAAACCCGCATGTGGAGCATACGTTTGTGTGGGATGCTCTACTAGATTCATTCCGACATAATGCACTCAAAGGGCACTAAGCATAGAGTGTGAAAACTGAGTTTCCTTGAGAGCTGCTTGGAAGCCTGATGGTGTGTGAAGCTATTGAGCCAAATGGAGTTGTTCTCCCACAAGAACCACTCGGCTGATCCTTCTTCAATATGCCCTTCACCAACATGCATTGGTTCCTTGATTGAATTAGCTCTCACACCAATATTTGCGTCTAGAACCTTTGCATTGAGGGCTATCTGAAAACGGCTGTGGCGCTGAAGTTGCCTGTGAATGTGGAGTTGGTGGCATGTGAAACCCGCATGTGGAGCATTCGTTTGTGTGGGATGCTCACCAAGCTTCATTTCAGTCCTAGGCACTCAAAGGGCACTAAGCATAGAGTGTGAAAACTGAGTTTCCTTGAGAGCTGCTTGGAAGCCTGATGGTGTGTGAAGTTAGTGAGCCAAATGGAGTTGTTCTCCCACAAGAACCACTCGGCTGATCCTTCTTCAATATGCCCTTCACCAACATGCAGTGTTTCCTTGATTGAATTAGCTCTCACACCAATATTTGCGTCTAGAGCCTTTGCATTGAGGGCTATCTGAAAACGGCTGTGGCGCTGAAGTTGCCTGTGAATGTGGAGTTGGTGGCATGTGAAACCCGCATGTGGAGCATTCGTTTGTGTGGGATGCTCTACCAGGTTCATTCCTAGATAATGCAGTGAAAGGGCACTAAGCATAGAGTGTGAAAACTGAGTTTCCTTGAGAGCTGCTTGGAAGCCTGATGGTGTGTGAAGCTAGTGAGCCAAATGGAGTTGTTCTCCCACAAGAACCACTCGGCTGATCCTTCTTCAATATGCCCTTCACCAACATGCAGTGGTTCCTTGATTGAATTAGCTCTCACACCAATATTTGCGTCTAGAGCCTTTGCATTGAGGGCTATCTGAAAACGGCTGTGGCGCTGAAGTTGCCTGTGAATGTGGAGTTGGTGGCATGTGAAACCCGCATGTGGAGCATTCGTTTGTGTGGGATGCTCACTAAGCTTCATTTCAGTCCTAGGCCCTCAAAATGCACTAAGCATAGAGAGTGAAAACTGAGTTTCCTTGAGAGCTGCTTGGAAGCCTGATGGTGTGTGAAGTTAGTGAGCCAAATGGAGTTGTTCTCCCACAAGAACCACTCGGCTGATCCTTCTTCAATATGCCCTTCAGCAACATGCAGTGTTTCCTTGATTGAATTAGCTCTCACACCAATATTTGCGTCTAGAGCCTTTGCATTGAGGGCTATCTGAAAACGGCTGTGGCGCTGAAGTAGCCTGTGAATGTGGAGTTGGTGGCATGTGAAACCCGCATGTGGAGCATTCGTTTGTGTGGGATGCTCTACCAGGTTCATTCCTAGATAATGCAGTGAAAGGGCACTAAGCATAGAGTGTGAAAACTGAGTTTCCTTGAGAGCTGCTTGGAAGCCTGATGGTGTGTGAAGTTAGTGAGCCAAATGGAGTTGTTCTCCCACAAGAACCACTCGGCTGATCCTTCTTCAATATGCCCTTCAGCAACATGCAGTGTTTCCTTCATTGAATTAGCTCTCACACCAATATTTGCGTCTAGAGCCTTTGCATTGAGGGCTATGTGAAAACGGCTGTGGCGCTGAAGTTGCCTGTGAATGTGGAGTTGGTGGCATGTGAAACCCGCATGTGGAGCATTCGTTTGTGTGGGATGCTCTACCAGGTTCATTCCTAGATAATGCAGTGAAAGGGCACTAAGCATAGAGTGTGAAAACTGAGTTTCCTTGAGAGCTGCTTGGAAGCCTGATGGTGTGTGAAGTTAGTGAGCCAAATGGAGTTGTTCTCCCACAAGAACCACTCGGCTGATCCTTCTTCAATATGCCCTTCACCAACATGCAGTGGTTCCTTGATTGAATTAGCTCTCACACCAATATTTGCGTCTAGAGCCTTTGCATTGAGGGCTATCTGAAAATGGCTGTGGCGCTGAAGTTGCCTGTGAATGTGGAGTTGGTGGCATGTGAAACCCGCATGTGGAGCATACGTTTGTGTGGGATGCTCTACTAGATTCATTCCTAGATAATGCACTCAAAGGGCACTAAGCATAGAGTGTGAAAACTGAGTTTCCTTGAGAGCTGCTTGGAAGCCTGATGGTGTGTGAAGCTATTGAGCCAAATGGAGTTGTTCTCCCACAAGAACCACTCGGCTGATCCTTCTTCAATATGCCCTTCACCAACATGCAGTGTTTCCTTGATTGAATTAGCTCTCACACCAATATTTGCGTCTAGAACCTTTGCATTGAGGGCTATCTGAAAACGGCTGTGGCGCTGAAGTTGCCTGAGAATGTGGAGTTGGTGGCATGTGAAACCCGCATGTGGAGCATTCGTTTGTGTGGGATGCTCTACCAGGTTCATTCCTAGATAATGCACTCAAAAGGCAGTAAGCATAGAGTGTGAAAACTGAGTTTCCTTGAGAGCTGCTTGGAAGCCTGATGGTGTGTGAAGCTAGTGAGCCAAATGGAGTTGTTCTCCCACAAGAACCACTCGGCTGATCCTTCTTCAATATGCCCTTCACCAACATGCAGTGTTTCCTTGATTGAATTAGCTCTCACACCAATATTTGCGTCTAGAGCCTTTGCATTGAGGGCTATCTGAAAACGGCTGTGGCGCTGAAGTTGCCTGTGAATGTGGAGTTGGTGGCATGTGAAACCCGCATGTGGAGCATTCGTTTGTGTGCGATGCTCAGCAAGCTTCATTTCAGTCCTAGGCACTCAAAGGGCACTAAGCATAGAGTGTGAAAACTGAGTTTCCTTGAGAGCTGCTTGGAAGCCTGATGGTGTGTGAAGTTAGTGAGCCAAATGGAGTTGTTCTCCCACAAGATCCACTCGGCTGATCCTTCTTCAATATGCCCTTCACCAACATGCAGTGTTTCCTTGATTGAATTATCTCTCACACCAATATTTGCGTCTAGAGCCTTTGCATTGAGGGCTATCTGAAAACGGCTGTGGCGCTGAAGTTGCCTGTGAATGTGGAGTTGGTGGCATGTGAAACCCGCATGTGGAGCATTCGTTTGTGTGGGATGCTCTACCAGGTTCATTCCAAGATAATGCACTCAAAAGGCACTAAGCATAGAGTGTGAAAACTGAGTTTCCTTGAGAGCTGCTTGGAAGCCTGATGGTGTGTGAGGCTAGTGAGCCAAATGGAGTTGTTCTCCCACAAGAACCACTCGGCTGATCCTTCTTCAATATGCCCTTCACCAACATGCAGTGTTTCCTTGATTGAATTAGCTCTCACACCAATATTTGCGTCTAGAGCCTTTGCATTGAGGGCTATCTGAAAACGGCTGTGGCGCTGAAGTTGCTTGTGAATGTGGAGTTGGTGGCATGTGAAACCCGCATGTGGAGCATTCGTTTGTGTGGGATGCTCTACCAGGTTCATTCCTAGATAATGCACTCAAAGGGCACTAAGCATAGAGAGTGAAAACTGAGTTTCCTTGAGAGCTGCTTGGAAGCCTGATGGTGTGTGAAGTTAGTGAGCCAAATGGAGTTGTTCTCCCACAAGAACCACTCGGCTGATCCTTCTTCAATATGCCCTTCACCAACATGCAGTGTTTCCTTGATTGAATTAGCTCTCACACCAATATTTGCGTCTAGAGCCTTTGCATTGAGGGCTATCTGAAAACGGCTGTGGCGCTGAAGTTGCCTGTGAATGTGGAGTTGGTGGCATGTGAAACCCGCATGTGGAGCATTCGTTTGTGTGGGATGCTCACTAAGCTTCATTTCAGTCCTAGGCCCTCAAAATGCACTAAGCATAGAGAGTGAAAACTGAGTTTCCTTGAGAGCTGCTTGGAAGCCTGATGGTGTGTGAAGTTAGTGAGCCAAATGGAGTTGTTCTCCCACAAGAACCACTCGGCTGATCCTTCTTCAATATGCCCTTCAGCAACATGCAGTGTTTCCTTGATTGAATTAGCTCTCACACCAATATTTGCGTCTAGAGCCTTTGCATTGAGGGCTATCTGAAAACGGCTGTGGCGCTGAAGTAGCCTGTGAATGCTGGAGTTGGTGGCATGTGAAACCCGCATGTGGAGCATTCGTTTGTGTGGGATGCTCTACCAGGTTCATTCCTAGATAATGCAGTGAAAGGGCACTAAGCATAGAGTGTGAAAACTGAGTTTCCTTGAGAGCTGCTTGGAAGCCTGATGGTGTGTGAAGTTAGTGAGCCAAATGGAGTTGTTCTCCCACAAGAACCACTCGGCTGATCCTTCTTCAATATGCCCTTCAGCAACATGCAGTGTTTCCTTCATTGAATTAGCTCTCACACCAATATTTGCGTCTAGAGCCTTTGCATTGAGGGCTATGTGAAAACGGCTGTGGCGCTGAAGTTGCCTGTGAATGTGGAGTTGGTGGCATGTGAAACCCGCATGTGGAGCATTCGTTTGTGTGGGATGCTCTACCAGGTTCATTCCTAGATAATGCAGTGAAAGGGCACTAAGCATAGAGTGTGAAAACTGAGTTTCCTTGAGAGCTGCTTGGAAGCCTGATGGTGTGTGAAGTTAGTGAGCCAAATGGAGTTGTTCTCCCACAAGAACCACTCGGCTGATCCTTCTTCAATATGCCCTTCACCAACATGCAGTGGTTCCTTGATTGAATTAGCTCTCACACCAATATTTGCGTCTAGAGCCTTTGCATTGAGGGCTATCTGAAAATGGCTGTGGCGCTGAAGTTGCCTGTGAATGTGGAGTTGGTGGCATGTGAAACCCGCATGTGGAGCATACGTTTGTGTGGGATGCTCTACTAGATTCATTCCTAGATAATGCACTCAAAGGGCACTAAGCATAGAGTGTGAAAACTGAGTTTCCTTGAGAGCTGCTTGGAAGCCTGATGGTGTGTGAAGCTATTGAGCCAAATGGAGTTGTTCTCCCACAAGAACCACTCGGCTGATCCTTCTTCAATATGCCCTTCACCAACATGCAGTGTTTCCTTGATTGAATTAGCTCTCACACAATATTTGCGTCTAGAACCTTTGCATTGAGGGCTATCTGAAAACGGCTGTGGCGCTGAAGTTGCCTGTGAATGTGGAGTTGGTGGCATGTGAAACCCGCATGTGGAGCATTCGTTTGTGTGGGATGCTCAGCAAGCTTCATTTCAGTCCTAGGCACTCAAAGGGCACTAAGCATAGAGTGTGAAAACTGAGTTTCCTTGAGAGCTGCTTGGAAGCCTGATGGTGTGTGAAGTTAGTGAGCCAAATGGAGTTGTTCTCCCACAAGAACCACTCGGCTGATCCTTCTTCAATATGCCCTTCACCAACATGCAGTGTTTCCTTGATTGAATTAGCTCTCACACCAATATTTGCGTCTAGAGCCTTTGCATTGAGGGCTATCTGAAAACGGCTGTGGCGCTGAAGTTGCCTGTGAATGTGGAGTTGGTGGCATGTGAAACCCGCATGTGGAGCATTCGTTTGTGTGGGATGCTCTACCAGGTTCATTCCTAGATAATGCAGTGAAAGGGCACTAAGCATAGAGTGTGAAAACTGAGTTTCCTTGAGAGCTGCTTGGAAGCCTGATGGTGTGTGAAGTTAGTGAGCCAAATGGAGTTGTTCTCCCACAGGAACCACTCGGCTGATCCTTCTTCAATATGCCCTTCACCAACATGCAGTGTTTCCTTGATTGAATTAGCTCTCACACCAATATTTGCGTCTAGAGCCTTTGCATTGAGGGCTATGTGAAAACGGCTGTGGCGCTGAAGTTGCCTGTGAATGTGGAGTTGGTGGCATGTGAAACCCGCATGTGGAGCATACGTTTGTGTGGGATGCTCTACTAGATTCATTCCGACATAATGCACTCAAAGGGCACTAAGCATAGAGTGTGAAAACTGAGTTTCCTTGAGAGCTGCTTGGAAGCCTGATAGTGTGTGAAGTTAGTGAGCCAAATGGAGTTGTTCTCCCACAAGAACCACTCGGCTGATCCTTCTTCAATATGCCCTTCACCAACATGCAGTGGTTCCTTGATTGAATTAGCTCTCACACCAATATTTGCGTCTAGAGCCTTTGCATTGAGGGCTATCTGAAAACGGCTGTGGCGCTGAAGTTGCCTGTGAATGTGGAGTTGGTGGCATGTGAAACCCGCATGTGGAGCATTCGTTTGTGTGGGATGCTCACCAAGCTTCATTTCAGTCCTAGGCACTCAAAGGGCACTAAGCATAGAGTGTGAAAACTGAGTTTCCTTGAGAGCTGCTTGGAAGCCTGATGGTGTGTGAAGTTAGTGAGCCAAATGGAGTTGTTCTCCCACAAGAACCACTCGGCTGATCCTTCTTCAATATGCCCTTCACCAACATGCAGTGTTTCCTTGATTGAATTAGCTCTCACACCAATATTTGCGTCTAGAGCCTTTGCATTGAGGGCTATCTGAAAACGGCTGTGGCGCTGAAGTTGCCTGTGAATGTGGAGTTGGTGGCATGTGAAACCCGCATGTGGAGCATTCGTTTGTGTGGGATGCTCTACCAGGTTCATTCCTAGATAATGCAGTGAAAGGGCACTAAGCATAGAGTGTGAAAACTGAGTTTCCTTGAGAGCTGCTTGGAAGCCTGATGGTGTGTGAAGTTAGTGAGCCAAATGGAGTTGTTCTCCCACAGGAACCACTCGGCTGATCCTTCTTCAATATGCCCTTCACCAACATGCAGTGTTTCCTTGATTGAATTAGCTCTCACACCAATATTTGCGTCTAGAGCCTTTGCATTGAGGGCTATGTGAAAACGGCTGTGGCGCTGAAGTTGCCTGTGAATGTGGAGTTGGTGGCATGTGAAACCCGCATGTGGAGCATACGTTTGTGTGGGATGCTCTACTAGATTCATTCCGACATAATGCACTCAAAGGGCACTAAGCATAGAGTGTGAAAACTGAGTTTCCTTGAGAGCTGCTTGGAAGCCTGATGGTGTGTGAAGTTAGTGAGCCAAATGGAGTTGTTCTCCCACAAGAACCACTCGGCTGATCCTTCTTCAATATGCCCTTCACCAACATGCAGTGTTTCCTTGATTGAATTAGCTCTCACACCAATATTTGCGTCTAGAGCCTTTGCATTGAGGGCTATCTGAAAACGGCTGTGGCGCTGAAGTTGCCTGTGAATGTGGAGTTGGTGGCATGTGAAACCCGCATGTGGAGCATTCGTTTGTGTGGGATGCTCTACCAGGTTCATTCCTAGATAATGCACTCAAAAGGCAGTAAGCATAGAGTGTGAAAACTGAGTTTCCTTGAGAGCTGCTTGGAAGCCTGATGGTGTGTGAAGCTAGTGAGCCAAATGGAGTTGTTCTCCCACAAGAACCACTCGGCTGATCCTTCTTCAATATGCCCTTCACCAACATGCAGTGTTTCCTTGATTGAATTAGCTCTCACACCAATATTTGCGTCTAGAGCCTTTGCATTGAGGGCTATCTGAAAACGGCTGTGGCGCTGAAGTTGCCTGTGAATGTGGAGTTGGTGGCATGTGAAACCCGCATGTGGAGCATTCGTTTGTGTGGGATGCTCAGCAAGCTTCATTCAGTCCTAGGCACTCAAAGGGCACTAAGCATAGAGTGTGAAAACTGAGTTTCCTTGAGAGCTGCTTGGAAGCCTGATGGTGTGTGAAGTTAGTGAGCCAAATGGAGTTGTTCTCCCACAAGATCCACTCGGCTGATCCTTCTTCAATATGCCCTTCACCAACATGCAGTGTTTCCTTGATTGAATTATCTCTCACACCAATATTTGCGTCTAGAGCCTTTGCATTGAGGGCTATCTGAAAACGGCTGTGGCGCTGAAGTTGCCTGTGAATGTGGAGTTGGTGGCATGTGAAACCCGCATGTGGAGCATTCGTTTGTGTGGGATGCTCTACCAGTTCATTCCAAGATAATGCACTCAAAAGGCACTAAGCATAGAGTGTGAAAACTGAGTTTCCTTGAGAGCTGCTTGGAAGCCTGATGGTGTGTGAAGCTAGTGAGCCAAATGGAGTTGTTCTCCCACAAGAACCACTCGGCTGATCCTTCTTCAATATGCCCTTCACCAACATGCAGTGTTTCCTTGATTGAATTAGCTCTCACACCAATATTTGCGTCTAGAGCCTTTGCATTGAGGGCTATCTGAAAACGGCTGTGGCGCTGAAGTTGCTTGTGAATGTGGAGTTGGTGGCATGTGAAACCCGCATGTGGAGCATTCGTTTGTGTGGGATGCTCACCAAGCTTCATTTCAGTCCTAGGCACTCAAAGGGCACTAAGCATAGAGTGTGAAAACTGAGTTTCCTTGAGAGCTGCTTGGAAGCCTGATGGTGTGTGAAGTTAGTGAGCCAAATGGAGTTGTTCTCCCACAAGAACCACTCGGCTGATCCTTCTTCAATATGCCCTTCACCAACATGCAGTGTTTCCTTGATTGAATTAGCTCTCACACCAATATTTGCGTCTAGAGCCTTTGCATTGAGGGCTATCTGAAAACGGCTGTGGCGCTGAAGTTGCCTGTGAATGTGGAGTTGGTGGCATGTGAAACCCGCATGTGGAGCATTCATTTCTGTGGGATGCTCTACCAGGTTCATTCCTAGATAATGCACTCAAAGAGCACTAAGCATAGAGTGTGAAAACTGAGTTTCCTTGAGAGCTGCTTGGAAGCCTGATGGTGTGTGAAGTTAGTGAGCCAAATGGAGTTGTTCTCCCACAAGAACCACTCGGCTGATCCTTCTTCAATATGCCCTTCAGCAACATGCAGTGTTTCCTTGATTGAATTAGCTCTCACACCAATATTTGCGTCTAGAGCCTTTGCATTGAGGGCTATGTGAAAACGGCTGTGGCGCTGAAGTTGCCTGTGAATGTGGAGTTGGTGGCATGTGAAACCCGCATGTGGAGCATTCGTTTGTGTGGGATGCTGTACTAGATTCATTCCTAGATAATGCACTCAAAAGGCACTAAGCATAGAGTGTGAAAACTGAGTTTCCTTGAGAGCTGCTTGGAAGCCTGATGGTGTGTGAAGTTAGTGAGCCAAATGGAGTTTTTCTCCCACAAGAACCACTCGGCTGATCCTTCTTCAATATGCCCTTCACCAACATGCAGTGTTTCCTTGATTGAATTAGCTCTCACACCAATATTTGCGTCTAGAGCCTTTGCATTGAGGGCTATCTGAAAACGGCTGTGGCGCTGAAGTTGCCTGTGAATGTGGAGTTGGTGGCATGTGAAACCCGCATGTGGAGCATTCGTTTGTGTGGGATGCTCTACCAGGTTCATTCCTAGATAATGCACTCAAAAGGCACTAAGCATAGAGTGTGAAAACTGAGTTTCCTTGAGAGCTGCTTGGAAGCCTGATGGTGTGTGAAGTTAGTGAGCCAAATGGAGTTGTTCTCCCACAAGAACCACTCGGCTGATCCTTCTTCAATATGCCCTTCACCAACATGCAGTGTTTCCTTGATTGAATTAGCTCTCACACCCAATATTTGCGTCTAGAGCCTTTGCATTGAGGGCTATCTGAAAACGGCTGTGGCGCTGAAGTTGCCTGTGAATGTGGAGTTGGTGGCATGTGAAACCCGCATGTGGAGCATTCGTTTGTGTGGGATGCTCAGCAAGCTTCATTTCAGTCCTAGGCACTCAAAGGGCACTAAGCATAGAGTGTGAAAACTGAGTTTCCTTGAGAGCTGCTTGGAAGCCTGATGGTGTGTGAAGTTAGTGAGCCAAATGGAGTTGTTCTCCCACAAGAACCACTCGCTGATCCTTCTTCAATATGCCCTTCACCAACATGCAGTGTTTCCTTGATTGAATTAGCTCTCACACCAATATTTGCGTCTAGAGCCCTTGCATTGAGGGCTATCTGAAAACGGCTGTGGCGCTGAAGTTGCCTGTGAATGTGGAGTTGGTGGCATGTGAAACCCGCATGTGGAGCATTCGTTTGTGTGGGATGCTCTACCAGGTTCATTCCTAGATAATGCACTCAAAGGGCACTAAGCATAA
>NW_026699842.1:0-55175 GCF_030435755.1 Ochotona princeps | reverse complement strand
TTCTAGAGCCTTTGCATTGAGGGCTATCCTGAAAACGGCTGTGGCGCTGAAGTTGCCTGTGAATGTGGAGTTGGTGGCATGTGAAACCCGCATGTGGAGCATTCGTTTGTGTGGGATGCTCTTCCAGGTTCATTCCTAGATAATGCACTCAAAGGCCACTAAGCATAGAGTGTGAAAACTGAGTTTCTTGAGAGCTGCTTGGAAGCCTCATGGTGTGTGAAGTTAGTGAGCCAAATGGAGTTGTTCTCCCACAAGAACCACTCGGCTGATCCTTCTTCAATATGCCCTTCACCAACATGCAGTGTTTCCTTGATTGAATTAGCTCTCACACCAATATTTGCGTCTAGAGCCTTTGCATTGAGGGCTATCTGAAAACGGCTGTGGCGCTGAAGTTGCCTGTGAATGTGGAGTTGGTGGCATGTGAAACCCGCATGTGGAGCATTCGTTTGTGTGGGATGCTCTACCAGGTTCATTCCTAGATAATGCACTCAAAGGGCACTAAGCATAGAGTGTGAAAAGTGAGTTTCCTTGAGAGCTGCTTGGAAGCCTGATGGTGTGTGAAGTTAGTGAGCCAAATGGAGTTGTTCTCCCACAAGAACCACTCGGCTGATCCTTCTTCAATATGCCCTTCACCAACATGCAGTGTTTCCTTGATTGAATTAGCTCTCACACCAATATTTGCGTCTAGAGCCTTTGCATTGAGGGCTATTTGAAAACGGCTGTGGCGCTGAAGTTGCCTGTGAATGTGGAGTTGGTGGCATGTGAAACCCGCATGTGGAGCATTCGTTTGTGTGGGATGCCTCTACCAGGTTCATTCCTAGATAATGCACTCAAAGGCACTAAGCATAGAGTGTGAAAAGTGAGTTTCCTTGAGAGCTGCTTGGAAGCCTGATGGTGTGTGAAGTTAGTGAGCCAAATGGAGTTGTTCTCCCACAAGAACCACTCGGCTGATCCTTATTCAATATGCCTCTTCACCAACATGCAGTGTTTCCTTGATTGAATTAGCTCTCACACCAATATTTGCGTCTAGAGCCTTTGCATTGAGGGCTATCTGAAAACGGCTGTTGCTCTGAAGTTGCCTGAGGATGTGGAGTTGGTGGCATGTGAAACCCGCATGTGGAGCATTCGTTTGTGTGGGATGCTCTACCAGGTTCATTCCTAGATAATGCACTCAAAGGCCACTAAGCATAGAGTGTGAAAACTGAGTTTCCTTGAGAGCTGCTTGGAAGCCTGATGGTGTGTGAAGTTAGTGAGCCAAATGGAGTTGTTCTCCCACAAGAACCACTCGGCTGATCCTTCTTCAATATGCCCTTCACCAACATGCAGTGTTTCCTTGATTGAATTAGCTCTCACACCAATATTTGCGTCTAGAGCCTTTGCATTGAGGGCTATCTGAAAACGGATGTGGCGCTGAAGTTGCCTGTGAATGTGGAGTTGGTGGCATGTGAAACCCGCATGTGGAGCATTCGTTTGTGTGGGATGCTCTACCAGGTTCATTCCTAGATAATGCACTCAAAGGCCACTAAGCATAGAGTGTGAAAACTGAGTTTCCTTGAGAGCTGCTTGGAAGCCTGATGGTGTGTGAAGTTAGTGAGCCAAATGGAGTTGTTCTCCCACAAGAACCACTCGGCTGATCCTTCTTCAATATGCCCTTCACCAACATTCAGTGTTTCGTTTCCTTGATTGAACTAGCTCTCACACCAATATTTGCGTCTAGAGCCTTTGCATTGAGGGCTATCTGAAAACGGCTGTGGCGCTGAAGTTGCCTGTGAATGTGGAGTTGGTGGCATGTGAAACCCGCATGTGGAGCATTCGTTTGTGTGGGATGCTCTACCAGGTTCATTCCTAGATAATGCACTCAAAGGGCACTAAGCATAGAGTGTGAAAACTGAGTTTCCTTGAGAGCTGCTTGGAAGCCTGATGGTGTGTGAAGTTAGTGAGCCAAATGGAGTTGTTCTCCCACAAGAACCACTCGGCTGATCCTTCTTCAATATGCCCTTCACCAACATGCAGTGTTTCCTTTATTGAATTAGCTCTCACACCAATATTTGCGTCTAGAGCCTTTGCATTGAGGGCTATCTGAAAACGGCTGTGGCGCTGAGTTGCCTGTGAATGTGGAGTTGGTGGCATGTGAAACCCGCATGTGGAGCATTCGTTTGTGTGGGATGCTCTTCCAGGTTCAATCCAAGATAATGCACTCAAAGGGCACTAAGCATAGAGTGTGAAAAGTGAGTTTCCTTGAGAGCTGCTTGGAAGCCTGATGGTGTGTGAAGTTAGTGAGCCAAATGGAGTTGTTCTCCCACAAGAACCACTCGGCTGATCCTTCTTCAAAATGCCTTTCACCAACATGCAGTGTTTCCTTGATTGAATTAGCTCTCACACCAATATTTGCGTCTAGAGCCTTTGCATTGAGGGCTATCTGAAAACGGCTGTGGCGCTGAAGTTGCCTGTGAATGTGGAGTTGGTGGCATGTGAAACCCGCATGTGGAGCATTCGTTTGTGTGGGATGCTCTACCAGGTTCATTCCTAGATAATGCACTCAAAGGGCACTAAGCATAGAGTGTGAAAACTGAGTTTCCTTGAGAGCTGCTTGGAAGCCTGATGGTGTGTGAAGTTAGTGAGCCAAATGGAGTTGTTCTCCCACAAGAACCACTCGGCTGATCCTTCTTCAATATGCCCTTCACCAACATGCAGTGTTTCCTTGATTGAATTAGCTCTCACAGCAATATTAGCGTCTAGAGCCTTTGCATTGAGGGCTATCTGAAAACGGCTGTGGCGCTGAAGTTGCCTGAGAATGTGGACTTGGTGGCATGTGAAACCCGCATGTGGAGCATTCGTTTGTGTGGGATGCTCTACCAGGTTCATTCCTAGATAATGCACTCAAAGGGCACTAAGCATGGAGTGTAAAAACTGAGTATCCTTGAGAGCTGCTTGGAAGCCTGATGGTGTGTGAAGTTAGTGAGCCAAATGGAGTTGTTCTCCCACAAGAACCACTCGGCTGATCCTTCTTCAATATGCCCTTCACCAACATGCAGTGTTTCCTTGATTGAATTAACTCTCACACCAATATTTGCGTCTAGAGCCTTTGCATTGAGGGCTATCTGAAAACGGCTGTGGCGCTGAAGTTGCCTGTGAATGTGGAGTTGGTGGCATGTGAAACCCGCATGTGGAGCATTCGTTCGTGTGGGATGCTCTTCCAGGTTCAATCCAAGATAATGCACTCAAAGGGCACTAAGCATAGAGTGTGAAAACTGAGTTTCCTTGAGAGCTGCTTGGAAGCCTGATGGTGTGTGAAGTTAGTGAGCCAAATGGAGTTGTTCTCCCACAAGAACCACTCGGCTGATCCTTCTTCAATATGCCCTTCACCAACATGCAGTGTTTCCTTGATTGAATTAACTCTCACACCAATATTTGCGTCTAGAGCCTTTGCATTGAGGGCTATCTGAAAACGGCTGTGGCGCTGAAGTTGCCTGTGAATGTGGAGTTGGTGGCATGTGAAACCCGCATGTGGAGCATTCGTTTGTGTGGGATGCTCTACCAGGTTCATTCCTAGATAACGCACTCAAAGGGCACTAAGCATAGAGTGTAAAAACTGAGTATCCTTGAGAGCTGCTTGGAAACCTGGTGGTGTGTGAAGTTAGTGAGCCAAATGGAGTTGTTCTCCCACAAGAACCACTCGGCTGATCCTTCTTCAATATGCCCTTCACCAACATGCAGTGTTTCCTTGATTGAATTAGCTCTCACACCAATATTTGCATCTAGAGCCTTTGCATTGAGGGCTATCTGAAAACGGCTGTGGCGCTGAAGTTGCCTGTGAATGTGGAGTTGGTGGCATGTGAAACCCGCATGTGGAGCATTCGTTTGTGTGGGATGCTCTACCAGGTTCATTCCTAGAAAATGCACTCAAAGGCCACTAAGCATAGAGTGTAAAAACTGAGTATCCTTGAGAGCTGCTTGGAAGCCTGATGGTGTGTGAAGTTAGTGAGCCAAATGGAGTTGTTCTCCCACAAGAACCACTCGGCTGATCCTTCTTCAAAATGCCTTTCACCAACATGCAGTGTTTCCTTGATTGAATTAGCTCTCACACCAATATTAGCATCTAGAGCCTTTGCATTGAGGGCTATCTGAAAACTGCTGTGGCGCTAAAGTTGCCTGAGAATGTGGACTTGGTGGCATGTGAAACCCGCATGTGGAGCATTCGTTTGTGTGGGATGCTCTTCCAGGTTCATTCCTAGATAATGCACTCAAAGGGCACTAAGCATGGAGTGTAAAAACTGAGTATCCTTGAGAGCTGCTTGGAAGCCTAATAGTGTGTGAAGTTAGTGAGCCAAATGGAGTTGTTCTCCCACAAGAACCACTCGGCTGATCCTTCTTCAATATGCCCTTCACCAACATGCAGTGTTTCCTTGATTGAATTAGCTCTCACACCAATATTTGCGTCTAGAGCCTTTGCATTGAGGGCTATCTGAAAACGGCTGTGGCGCTGAAGTTGCCTGAGAATGTGGACTTGGTGGCATGTGAAACCCGCATGTGGAGCATTCGTTCGTGTGGGATGCTCTTCCAGGTTCAATCCAAGATAATGCACTCAAAGGGCACTAAGCATAGAGTGTGAAAACTAAGTTTCCTTGAGAGCTGCTTGGAAGCCTGATGGTGTGTGAAGTTAGTGAGCCAAATGGAGTTGTTCTCCCACAAGAACCACTCGGCTGATCCTTCTTCAATATGCCCTTCACCAACATGCAGTGTTTCCTTGATTGAATTAGCTCTCACAGCAATATTAGCGTCTAGAGCCTTTGCATTGAGGGCTATCTGAAAACGGCTGTGGCGCTGAAGTTGCCTGAGAATGTGGACTTGGTGGCAAGTGAAACCCGCATGTGGAGCATTCGTTTGTGTGGGATGCTCTACCAGGTTCATTCCTAAATAATGCACTCAAAGGGCACTAAGCATGGAGTGTAAAAACTGAGTATCCTTGAGAGCTGCTTGGAAGCCTGATGGTGTGTGAAGTTAGTGAGCCAAATGGAGTTGTTCTCCCACAAGAACCACTCGGCTGATCCTTCTTCAATATGCCCTTCACCAACATGCAGTGTTTCCTTGATTGAATTAACTCTCACACCAATATTTGCGTCTAGAGCCTTTGCATTGAGGGCTATCTGAAAACGGCTGTTGCTCTGAAGTTGCCTGAGAATGTGGAGTTGGAGGCATGTGAAACCCGCATGTGGAGCATTCGTTCGTGTGGGATGCTCTTCCAGGTTCAATCCAAGATAATGCACTCAAAGGGCACTAAGCATAGAGTGTGAAAACTGAGTTTCCTTGAGAGCTGCTTGGAAGCCTGATGGTGTGTGAAGTTAGTGAGCCAAATGGAGTTGTTCTCCCACAAGAACCACTCGGCTGATCCTTCTTCAATATGCCCTTCACCAACATGCAGTGTTTCCTTGATTGAATTAACTCTCACACCAATATTTGCGTCTAGAGCCTTTGCATTGAGGGCTATCTGAAAACGGCTGTGGCGCTGAAGTTGCCTGTGAATGTGGAGTTGGTGGCATGTGAAACCCGCATGTGGAGCATTCGTTTGTGAGGGATGCTCTATCAGGTTCATTCCTAGATAATGCACTCAAAGGGCACTAAGCATAGAGTGTAAAAACTGAGTATCCTTGAGAGCTGCTTGGAAGCCTGGTGGTGTGTGAAGTTAGTGAGCCAAATGGAGTTGTTCTCCCACAAGAACCACTCGGCTGATCCTTCTTCAATATGCCCTTCACCAACATGCAGTGTTTCCTTGATTGAATTAGCTCTCACACCAATATTTGCATCTAGAGCCTTTGCATTGAGGGCTATCTGAAAACGGATGTGGCGCTGAAGTTGCCTGTGAATGTGGAGTTGGTGGCATGTGAAACCCGCATGTGGAGCATTCGTTTGTGTGGGATGCTCTACCAGGTTCATTCCTAGAAAATGCACTCAAAGGCCACTAAGCATAGAGTGTAAAAACTGAGTATCCTTGAGAGCTGCTTGGAAGCCTGATGGTGTGTGAAGTTAGTGAGCCAAATGGAGTTGTTCTCCCACAAGAACCACTCGGCTGATCCTTCTTCAAAATGCCTTTCACCAACATGCAGTGTTTCCTTGATTGAATTAGCTCTCACACCAATATTTGCGTCTAGAGCCTTTGCATTGAGGGCTATCTGAAAACGGCTGTGGCGCTGAAGTTGCCTGTGAATGTGGAGTTGGTGGCATGTGAAACCCGCATGTGGAGCATTCGTTTGTGTGGGATGCTCTACCAGGTTCATTCCTAGATAATGCACTCAAAGGCCACTAAGCATAGAGTGTGAAAACTGAGTTTCCTTGAGAGCTGCTTGGAAGCCTGATGGTGTGTGAAGTTAGTGAGCCAAATGGAGTTGTTCTCCCACAAGAACCACTCGGCTGATCCTTCTTCAATATGCCCTTCACCAACATGCAGTGTTTCCTTGATTGAATTAGCTCTCACAGCAATATTAGCATCTAGAGCCTTTGCATTGAGGGCTATCTGAAAACGGCTGTGGCGCTGAAGTTGCCTGAGAATGTGGACTTGGTGGCATGTGAAACCCGCATGTGGAGCATTCGTTTGTGTGGGATGCTCTACCAGGTTCATTCCTAGATAATGCACTCAAAGGGCACTAAGCATGGAGTGTAAAAACTGAGTTTCCTTGAGAGCTGCTTGGAAGCCTAATGGTGTGTGAAGTTAGTGAGCCAAATGGAGTTGTTCTCCCACAAGAACCACTCGGCTGATCCTTCTTCAATATGCCCTTCACCAACATGCAGTGTTTCCTTGATTGAATTAGCTCTCACAGCAATATTTGCGTCTAGAGCCTTTGCATTGAGGGCTATCTGAAAACGGCTGTGGCGCTGAAGTTGCCTGTGAATGTGGACTTGGTGGCATGTGAAACCCGCATGTGGAGCATTCGTTCGTGTGGGATGCTCTTCCAGGTTCAATCCAAGATAATGCACTCAAAGGGCACTAAGCATAGAGTGTGAAAACTAAGTTTCCTTGAGAGCTGCTTGGAAGCCTGATGGTGTGTGAAGTTAGTGAGCCAAATGGAGTTGTTCTCCCACAAGAACCACTCGGCTGATCCTTCTTCAATATGCCCTTCACCAACATGCAGTGTTTCCTTGATTGAATTAACTCTCACACCAATATTTGCGTCTAGAGCCTTTGCATTGAGGGCTATCTGAAAACGGCTGTGGCGCTGAAGTTGCCTGTGAATGTGGAGTTGGTGGCATGTGAAACCCGCATGTGGAGCATTCGTTTGTGAGGGATGCTCTATCAGGTTCATTCCTAGATAATGCACTCAAAGGGCACTAAGCATAGAGTGTAAAAACTGAGTATCCTTGAGAGCTGCTTGGAAGCCTGATGGTGTGTAAAGTTAGTGAGCCAAATGGAGTTGTTCTCCCACAAGAACCACTCGGCTGATCCTTCTTCAAAATGCCTTTCACCAACATGCAGTGTTTCCTTGATTGAATTAGCTCTCACACCAATATTTGCGTCTAGAGCCTTTGCATTGAGGGCTATCTGAAAACGGCTGTGGCGCTGAAGTTGCCTGTGAATGTGGAGTTGGTGGCATGTGAAACCCGCATGTGGAGCATTCGTTTGTGAGGGATGCTCTACCAGGTTCATTCCTAGATAATGCACTCAAAGGGCACTAAGCATAGAGTGTGAAAACTGAGTTTCCTTGAGAGCTGCTTGGAAGCCTGATGGTGTGTGAAGTTAGTGAGCCAAATGGAGTTGTTCTCCCACAAGAACCACTCGGCTGATCCTTCTTCAATATGCCCTTCACCAACATGCAGTGTTTCCTTGATTGAATTAGCTCTCACACCAATATTTGCGTCTAGAGCCTTTGCATTGAGGGCTATCTGAAAACGGCTGTGGCGCTGAAGTTGCCTGTGAATGTGGAGTTGGTGGCATGTGAAACCCGCATGTGGAGCATTCGTTTGTGTGGGATGCTCTACCAGGTTCATTCCTAGATAATGCACTCAATGGGCACTAAGCTTAGAGTGTGAAAACTGAGTTTCCTTGAGAGCTGCTTGGAAGCCTGATGGTGTGTGAAGTTAGTGAGCCAAATGGAGTTGTTCTCCCACAAGAACCACTCGGCTGATCCTTCTTCAATATGCCCTTCACCAACATGCAGTGTTTCCTTGATTGAATTAACTCTCACACCAATATTTGCGTCTAGAGCCTTTGCATTGAGGGCTATCCGAAAACGGCTGTGGCGCTGAAGTTGCCTGTGAATGTGGAGTTGGTGGCATGTGAAACCCGCATGTGGAGCATTCGTTTGTGAGGGATGCTCTATCAGGTTCATTCCTAGATAATGCACTCAAAGGGCACTAAGCATAGAGTGTAAAAACTGAGTATCCTTGAGAGCTGCTTGGAAACCTGGTGGTGTGTGAAGTTAGTGAGCCAAATGGAGTTGTTCTCCCACAAGAACCACTCGGCTGATCCTTCTTCAATATGCCCTTCACCAACATGCAGTGTTTCCTTGATTGAATTAGCTCTCACACCAATATTTGCGTCTAGAGCCTTTGCATTGAGGGCTATCTGAAAACGGATGTGGCGCTGAAGTTGCCTGTGAATGTGGAGTTGGTGGCATGTGAAACCCGCATGTGGAGCATTCGTTTGTGTGGGATGCTCTACCAGGTTCATTCCTAGATAATGCACTCAAAGGGCACTAAGCTTAGAGTGTGAAAACTGAGTTTCCTTGAGAGCTGCTTGGAAGCCTGATGGTGTGTGCAGTTAGTGAGCCAAATGGAGTTGTTCTCCCACAAGAACCACTCGGCTGATCCTTCTTCAATATGCCCTTCACCAACATGCAGTGTTTCGTTTCCTTGATTGAATTAGCTCTCACACCAATATTTGCGTCTCGAGCCTTTGCATTGAGGGCTATCTGAAAACGGCTGTGGCGCTGAAGTTGCCTGTGAATGTGGAGTTGGTGGCATGTGAAACCCGCATGTGGAGCATTCGTTTGTGTGGGATGCTCTACCAGGTTCATTCCTAGATAATGCACTCAAAGGGCACTAAGCATAGAGTGTGAAAACTGAGTTTCCTTGAGAGCTGCTTGGAAGCCTGATGGTGTGTGAAGTTAGTGAGCCAAATGGAGTTGTTCTCCCACAAGAACCACTCGGCTGATCCTTCTTCAATATGCCCTTCACCAACATGCAGTGTTTCCTTGATTGAACTAGCTCTCACACCAATATTTGCGTCTCGAGCCTTTGCATTGAGGGCTCTCTGAAAACGGCTGTGGCGCTGAAGTTGCCTGTGAATGTGGAGTTGGTGGCATGTGAAACCCGCATGTGGAGCATTCGTTTGTGTGGGATGCTCTACCAGGTTCATTCCTAGATAATGCACTCAAAGGGCACTAAGCATAGAGTGTGAAAACTGAGTTTCTTGAGAGCTGCTTGGAAGCCTGATGGTGTGTGAAGTTAGTGAGCCAAATGGAGTTGTTCTCCCACAAGAACCACTCGGCTGATCCTTCTTCAATATGCCCTTCACCAACATTCAGTGTTTCGTTTCCTTGATTGAACTAGCTCTCACACCAATATTTGCGTCTCGAGCCTTTGCATTGAGGGCTATCTGAAAACGGCTGTGGCGCTGAAGTTGCCTGTGAATGTGGAGTTGGTGGCATGTGAAACCCGCATGTGGAGCATTCGTTTGTGAGGGATGCTCTATCAGGTTCATTCCTAGATAATGCACTCAAAGGGCACTAAGCATAGAGTGTAAAAACTGAGTATCCTTGAGAGCTGCTTGGAAGCCTGGTGGTGTGTGAAGTTAGTGAGCCAAATGGAGTTGTTCTCCCACAAGAACCACTCGGCTGATCTTTCTTCAATATGCCCTTCACCAACATGCAGTGTTTCCTTGATTGAATTAGCTCTCACACCAATATTTGCATCTAGAGCCTTTGCATTGAGGGCTATCTGAAAACGGATGTGGCGCTGAAGTTGCCTGTGAATGTGGAGTTGGTGGCATGTGAAACCCGCATGTGGAGCATTCGTTTGTGTGGGATGCTCTACCAGGTTCATTCCTAGATAATGCACTCAAAGGGCACTAAGCATAGAGTGTAAAAACTGAGTATCCTTGAGAGCTGCTTGGAAGCCTGATGGTGTGTAAAGTTAGTGAGCCAAATGGAGTTGTTCTCCCACAAGAACCACTCGGCTGATCCTTCTTCAAAATGCCTTTCACCAACATGCAGTGTTTCCTTGATTGAATTAGCTCTCACACCAATATTTGCGTCTAGAGCCTTTGCATTGAGGGCTATCTGAAAACGGCTGTGGCGCTGAAGTTGCCTGTGAATGTGGAGTTGGTGGCATGTGAAACCCGCATGTGGAGCATTCGTTTGTGAGGGATGCTCTACCAGGTTCATTCCTAGATAATGCACTCAAAGGGCACTAAGCATAGAGTGTGAAAACTGAGTTTCCTTGAGAGCTGCTTGGAAGCCTGATGGTGTGTGAAGTTAGTGAGCCAAATGGACTTGTTCTCCCACAAGAACCACTCGGCTGATCCTTCTTCAATATGCCCTTCACCAACATGCAGTGTTTCCTTGATTGAACTAGCTCTCACACCAATATTTGCGTCTCGAGCCTTTGCATTGAGGGCTCTCTGAAAACGGCTGTGGCGCTGAAGTTGCCTGTGAATGTGGAGTTGGTGGCATGTGAAACCCGCATGTGGAGCATTCGTTTGTGTGGGATGCTCTACCAGGTTCATTCCTAGATAATGCACTCAAAGGGCACTAAGCATAGAGTGTGAAAACTGAGTTTCTTGAGAGCTGCTTGGAAGCCTGATGGTGTGTGAAGTTAGTGAGCCAAATGGAGTTGTTCTCCCACAAGAACCACTCGGCTGATCCTTCTTCAATATGCCCTTCACCAACATTCAGTGTTTCGTTTCCTTGATTGAACTAGCTCTCACACCAATATTTGCGTCTCGAGCCTTTGCATTGAGGGCTATCTGAAAACGGCTGTGGCGCTGAAGTTGCCTGTGAATGTGGAGTTGGTGGCATGTGAAACCCGCATGTGGAGCATTCGTTTGTGAGGGATGCTCTATCAGGTTCATTCCTAGATAATGCACTCAAAGGGCACTAAGCATAGAGTGTAAAAACTGAGTATCCTTGAGAGCTGCTTGGAAGCCTGGTGGTGTGTGAAGTTAGTGAGCCAAATGGAGTTGTTCTCCCACAAGAACCACTCGGCTGATCTTTCTTCAATATGCCCTTCACCAACATGCAGTGTTTCCTTGATTGAATTAGCTCTCACACCAATATTTGCATCTAGAGCCTTTGCATTGAGGGCTATCTGAAAACGGATGTGGCGCTGAAGTTGCCTGTGAATGTGGAGTTGGTGGCATGTGAAACCCGCATGTGGAGCATTCGTTTGTGTGGGATGCTCTACCAGGTTCATTCCTAGATAATGCACTCAAAGGGCACTAAGCATAGAGTGTAAAAACTGAGTATCCTTGAGAGCTGCTTGGAAGCCTGATGGTGTGTAAAGTTAGTGAGCCAAATGGAGTTGTTCTCCCACAAGAACCACTCGGCTGATCCTTCTTCAAAATGCCTTTCACCAACATGCAGTGTTTCCTTGATTGAATTAGCTCTCACACCAATATTTGCGTCTAGAGCCTTTGCATTGAGGGCTATCTGAAAACGGCTGTGGCGCTGAAGTTGCCTGTGAATGTGGAGTTGGTGGCATGTGAAACCCGCATGTGGAGCATTCGTTTGTGAGGGATGCTCTACCAGGTTCATTCCTAGATAATGCACTCAAAGGGCACTAAGCATAGAGTGTGAAAACTGAGTTTCCTTGAGAGCTGCTTGGAAGCCTGATGGTGTGTGAAGTTAGTGAGCCAAATGGAGTTGTTCTCCCACAAGAACCACTCGGCTGATCCTTCTTCAATATGCCCTTCACCAACATGCAGTGTTTCCTTGATTGAATTAGCTCTCACACCAATATTTGCGTCTAGAGCCTTTGCATTGAGGGCTATCTGAAAACGGCTGTGGCGCTGAAGTTGCCTGTGAATGTGGAGTTGGTGGCATGTGAAACCCGCATGTGGAGCATTCGTTTGTGTGGGATGCTCTACCAGGTTCATTCCTAGATAATGCACTCAATGGGCACTAAGCTTAGAGTGTGAAAACTGAGTTTCCTTGAGAGCTGCTTGGAAGCCTGATGGTGTGTGAAGTTAGTGAGCCAAATGGAGTTGTTCTCCCACAAGAACCACTCGGCTGATCCTTCTTCAATATGCCCTTCACCAACATGCAGTGTTTCCTTGATTGAATTAACTCTCACACCAATATTTGCGTCTAGAGCCTTTGCATTGAGGGCTATCCGAAAACGGCTGTGGCGCTGAAGTTGCCTGTGAATGTGGAGTTGGTGGCATGTGAAACCCGCGTGTGGAGCATTCGTTTGTGAGGGATGCTCTATCAGGTTCATTCCTAGATAATGCACTCAAAGGGCACTAAGCATAGAGTGTAAAAACTGAGTATCCTTGAGAGCTGCTTGGAAACCTGGTGGTGTGTGAAGTTAGTGAGCCAAATGGAGTTGTTCTCCCACAAGAACCACTCGGCTGATCCTTCTTCAATATGCCCTTCACCAACATGCAGTGTTTCCTTGATTGAATTAGCTCTCACACCAATATTTGCGTCTAGAGCCTTTGCATTGAGGGCTATCTGAAAACGGATGTGGCGCTGAAGTTGCCTGTGAATGTGGAGTTGGTGGCATGTGAAACCCGCATGTGGAGCATTCGTTTGTGTGGGATGCTCTACCAGGTTCATTCCTAGATAATGCACTCAAAGGGCACTAAGCTTAGAGTGTGAAAACTGAGTTTCCTTGAGAGCTGCTTGGAAGCCTGATGGTGTGTGCAGTTAGTGAGCCAAATGGAGTTGTTCTCCCACAAGAACCACTCGGCTGATCCTTCTTCAATGTGCCCTTCACCAACATGCAGTGTTTCGTTTCCTTGATTGAATTAGCTCTCACACCAATATTTGCGTCTCGAGCCTTTGCATTGAGGGCTATCTGAAAACGGCTGTGGCGCTGAAGTTGCCTGTGAATGTGGAGTTGGTGGCATGTGAAACCCGCATGTGGAGCATTCGTTTGTGTGGGATGCTCTACCAGGTTCATTCCTAGATAATGCACTCAAAGGGCACTAAGCATAGAGTGTGAAAACTGAGTTTCCTTGAGAGCTGCTTGGAAGCCTGATGGTGTGTGAAGTTAGTGAGCCAAATGGAGTTGTTCTCCCACAAGAACCACTCGGCTGATCCTTCTTCAATATGCCCTTCACCAACATGCAGTGTTTCCTTGATTGAACTAGCTCTCACACCAATATTTGCGTCTCGAGCCTTTGCATTGAGGGCTCTCTGAAAACGGCTGTGGCGCTGAAGTTGCCTGTGAATGTGGAGTTGGTGGCATGTGAAACCCGCATGTGGAGCATTCGTTTGTGTGGGATGCTCTACCAGGTTCATTCCTAGATAATGCACTCAAAGGGCACTAAGCATAGAGTGTGAAAACTGAGTTTCCTTGAGAGCTGCTTGGAAGCCTGATGGTGTGTGAAGTTAGTGAGCCAAATGGAGTTGTTCTCCCACAAGAACCACTCGGCTGATCCTTCTTCAATATGCCCTTCACCAACATTCAGTGTTTCGTTTCCTTGATTGAACTAGCTCTCACACCAATATTTGCGTCTCGAGCCTTTGCATTGAGGGCTATCTGAAAACGGCTGTGGCGCTGAAGTTGCCTGTGAATGTGGAGTTGGTGGCATGTGAAACCCGCATGTGGAGCATTCGTTTGTGAGGGATGCTCTACCAGGTTCATTCCTAGATAATGCACTCAAAGGGCACTAAGCATAGAGTGTGAAAACTGAGTTTCTTGAGAGCTGCTTGGAAGCCTGATGGTGTGTGAAGTTAGTGAGCCAAATGGAGTTGTTCTCCCACAAGAACCACTCGGCTGATCCTTCTTCAATATGCCCTTCACCAACATGCAGTGTTTCCTTGATTGAATTAGCTCTCACACCAATATTTGCGTCTAGAGCCTTTGCATTGAGGGCTATCTGAAAACGGCTGTGGCGCTGAAGTTGCCTGTGAATGTGGAGTTGGTGGCATGTGAAACCCGCATGTGGAGCATTGGTTTGTGTGGGATGCTCTACCAGGTTCATTCCTAGATAATGCACTCAAAGGCCACTAAGCATAGAGTGTGAAAACTGAGTTTCCTTGAGAGCTGCTTGGAAGCCTGATGGTGTGTGAAGTTAGTGAGCCAAATGGAGTTGTTCTCCCACAAGAACCACTCGGCTGATCCTTCTTCAATATGCCCTTCACCAACATTCAGTGTTTCGTTTCCTTGATTGAACTAGCTCTCACACCAATATTTGCGTCTCGAGCCTTTGCATTGAGGGCTATCTGAAAACGGATGTGGCGCTGAAGTTGCCTGTGAATGTGGAGTTGGCGGCATGTGAAACCCGCATGTGGAGCATTCGTTTGTGTGGGATGCTCTACCAGGTTCATTCCTAGATAATGCACTCAAAGGGCACTAAGCATAGAGTGTGAAAACTGAGTTTCCTTGAGAGCTGCTTGGAAGCCTGATGGTGTGTGAAGTTAGTGAGCCAAATGGAGTTGTTCTCCCACAAGAACCACTCGGCTGATCCTTCTTCAATATGCCCTTCACCAACATGCAATGTTTCCTTGATTGAATTAGCTCTCACACCAATATTTGCATCTAGAGCCTTTGCATTGAGGGCTATCTGAAAACGGATGTGGCGCTGAAGTTGCCTGTGAATGTGGAGTTAGTGGCATGTGAAACCCGCATGTGGAGCATTCGTTTGTGTGGGATGCTCTACCAGGTTCATTCCTAGATAATGCTCTCAAAGGGCACTAAGCATAGAGTGTGAAAACTGAGTTTCCTCGAGAGCTGCTTGGAAGCCTGATGGTGTGTGAAGTTAGTGAGCCAAATGGAGTTGTTCTCCCACAAGAACCACTCGGCTGATCCTTCTTCAATATGCCCTTCACCAACATGCAGTGTTTCCTTGATTGAGTTAGCTCTCACACCAATATTTGCGTCTCGAGCCTTTGCATTGAGGGCTCTCTGAAAACGGCTGTGGCGCTGAAGTTGCCTGTGAATGTGGAGTTGGTGGCATGTGAAACCCGCATGTGGAGCATTCGTTTGTGTGGGATGCTCTACCAGGTTCATTCCTAGATAATGCACTCAAAGGGCACTAAGCATAGAGTGTGAAAACTGAGTTTCCTTGAGAGCTGCTTGGAAGCCTGATGGTGTGTGAAGTTAGTGAGCCAAATGGAGTTGTTCTCCCACAAGAACCACTCGGCTGATCCTTCTTCAATATGCCCTTCACCAACATTCAGTGTTTCGTTTCCTTGATTGAACTAGCTCTCACACCAATATTTGCGTCTCGAGCCTTTGCATTGAGGGCTATCTGAAAACGGCTGTGGCGCTGAAGTTGCCTGTGAATGTGGAGTTGGTGGCATGTGAAACCCGCATGTGGAGCATTCGTTTGTGTGGGATGCTCTACCAGGTTCATTCCTAGATAATGCACTCAAAGGGCACTAAGCATAGAGTGTGAAAACTGAGTTTCTTGAGAGCTGCTTGGAAGCCTGATGGTGTGTGAAGTTAGTGAGCCAAATGGAGTTGTTCTCCCACAAGAACCACTCGGCTGATCCTTCTTCAATATGCCCTTCACCAACATGCAGTGTTTCCTTGATTGAATTAGCTCTCACACCAATATTTGCGTCTAGAGCCTTTGCATTGAGGGCTATCTGAAAACGGCTGTGGCGCTGAAGTTGCCTGTGAATGTGGAGTTGGTGGCATGTGAAACCCGCATGTGGAGCATTCGTTTGTGAGGGATGCTCTACCAGGTTCATTCCTAGATAATGCACTCAAAGGGCACTAAGCATAGAGTGTGAAAACTGAGTTTCCTTGAGAGCTGCTTGGAAGCCTGATGGTGTGTGAAGTTAGTGAGCCAAATGGAGTTGTTCTCCCACAAGAACCACTCGGCTGATCCTTCTTCAATATGCCCTTCACCAACATGCAGTGTTTCGTTTCCTTGATTGAACTAGCTCTCACACCAATATTTGCGTCTAGAGCCTTTGCATTGAGGGCTATCTGAAAACGGATGTGGCGCTGAAGTTGCCTGTGAATGTGGAGTTGGCGGCATGTGAAACCCGCATGTGGAGCATTCGTTTGTGTGGGATGCTCTACCAGGTTCATTCCTAGATAATGCACTCAAAGGCCACTAAGCATAGAGTGTGAAAACTGAGTTTCCTTGAGAGCTGCTTGGAAGCCTGATGGTGTGTGAAGTTAGTGAGCCAAATGGAGTTGTTCTCCCACAAGAACCACTCGGCTGATCCTTCTTCAATATGCCCTTCACCAAGATGCAGTGTTTCCTTGATTGAATTAGCTCTCACACCAATATTTGCGTCTAGAGCCTTTGCATTGAGGGCTATCTGAAAACGGCTGTGGCGCTGAAGTTGCCTGTGAATGTGGAGTTGGTGGCATGTGAAACCCGCATGTGGAGCATTCGTTTGTGAGGGATGCTCTACCAGGTTCATTCCTAGATAATGCACTCAAAGGGCACTAAGCATAGAGTGTAAAAACTGAGTATCCTTGAGAGCTGCTTGGAAGCCTGATGGTGTGTGAAGTTAGTGAGCCAATTGGAGTTGTTCTCCCACAAGAACCACTCGGCTGATCCTTCTTCAATATGCCCTTCACCAACATGCAGTGTTTCCTTGATTGAATTAGCTCTCACACCAATATTTGCATCTAGAGCCTTTGCATTGAGGGCTATCTGAAAACGGCTGTGGCGCTGAAGTTGCCTGTGAATGTGGAGTTGGTGGCATGTGAAACCCGCATGTGGAGCATTCGTTTGTGTGGGATGCTCTTCCAGGTTCATTCCTAGATAATGCACTCAAAGGGCACTAAGCATGGAGTGTAAAAACTGAGTTTCCTTGAGAGCTGCTTGGAAGCCTGATGGTGTGTGAAGTTAGTGAGCCAAATGGAGTTGTTCTCCCACAAGAACCACTCGGCTGATCCTTCTTCAATATGCCCTTCACCAACATGCAGTGTTTCCTTGATTGAATTAGCTCTCACACCAATATTTGAGTCTCGAGCCTTTGCATTGAGGGCTATCTGAAAACGGCTGTGGCGCTGAAGTTGCCTGTGAATGTGGAGTTGGTGGCATGTGAAACCCACATGTGGAGCATTCGTTTGTGTGGGATGCTCTACCAGGTTCATTCCTAGATAATGCACTCAAAGTGCACTAAGCATACAGTGTGAAAACTGAGTTTCCTTGAGAGCTGCTTGGAAGCCTGATGGTGTGTGAAGTTAGTGAGCCAAATGGAGTTGTTCTCCCACAAGAACCACTCGGCTGATCCTTCTTCAATATGCCCTTCACCAACATGCAGTGTTTCCTTGATTGAATTAGCTCTCACACCAATATTTGCGTCTAGAGCCTTTGCATTGAGGGCTATTTGAAAACGGCTGTGGCGCTGAAGTTGCCTGTGAATGTGGAGTTGGTGGCATGTGAAACCCGCATGTGGAGCATTCGTTTGTGTGGGATGCTCACCAAGCTTCATTTCAGTCCTAGGCACTCAAAGGGCACTAAGCATAGAGTGTGAAAACTGAGTTTCCTTGAGAGCTGCTTGGAAGCCTAATGGTGTGTGAAGTTAGGGAGCGAAACGGAGTTGTTCTCCCACAAGATCCACTTGGCTGATCCTTCTTCAATATGCCCTTCACCAACATGCAGTGTTTCCTTGATTGAATTAGCTCTCACATCAATATTTGTGTCTAGAGCCTTTGCATTGAGGGCTATCTGAAAACGGATGTGGCGCTGAAGTTGCCTGTGAATGTGGAGTTGGTGGCATGTGAAACCCGCATGTGGAGCATTCGTTTGTGTGGGATGCTCTACCAGGTTCATTCCTAGATAATGCACTCAAAGGGCACTAAGCATAGAGGGTAAAAACTGAGTATCCTTGAGAGCTGCTTGGAAGCCTGATGGTGTGTGAAGTTAGTGAGCCAATTGGAGTTGTTCTCCCACAAGAACCACTCGGCTGATCCTTCTTCAAAATGCCTTTCACCAACATGCAGTGTTTCCTTGATTGAATTAGCTCTCACACCAATATTTGCGTCTAGAGCCTTTGCATTGAGGGCTATCTGAAAACGGCTGTGGCGCTGAAGTTGCCTGTGAATGTGGAGTTGGTGGCATGTGAAACCCGCATGTGGAGCATTCGTTTGTGTGGGATGCTCTACCAGGTTCATTCCTAGATAATGCACTCAAAGGGCACTAAGCATAGAGTGTGAAAACTGAGTTTCCTTGAGAGCTGCTTGGAAGCCTGATGGTGTGTGAAGTTAGTGAGCCAAATGGAGTTGTTCTCCCACAAGAACCACTCGGCTGATCCTTCTTCAATATGCCCTTCACCAACATGCAGTGTTTCGTTTCCTTGATTGAATTAGCTCTCACACCAATATTTGCGTCTAGAGACTTTGCATTGAGGGCTATCCGAAAACGGCTGTGGCGCTGAAGTTGCCTGTGAATGTGGAGTTGGTGGCATGTGAAACCCGCATGTGGAGCATTCGTTTGTGAGGGATGCTCTATCAGGTTCATTCCTAGATAATGCACTCAAAGGGCACTAAGCATAGAGTGTAAAAACTGAGTATCCTTGAGAGCTGCTTGGAAACCTGGTGGTGTGTGAAGTTAGTGAGCCAAATGGAGTTGTTCTCCCACAAGAACCACTCGGCTGATCCTTCTTCAATATGCCCTTCACCAACATGCAGTGTTTCCTTGATTGAATTAGCTCTCACACCAATATTTGCGTCTAGAGCCTTTGCATTGAGGGCTATCTGAAAACGGATGTGGCGCTGAAGTTGCCTGTGAATGTGGAGTTGGTGGCATGTGAAACCCGCATGTGGAGCATTCGTTTGTGTGGGATGCTCTACCAGGTTCATTCCTAGATAATGCACTCAAAGGGCACTAAGCATAGAGTGTAAAAACTGAGTATCCTTGAGAGCTGCTTGGAAGCCTGATGGTGTGTGAAGTTAGTGAGCCAAATGGAGTTGTTCTCCCACAAGAACCACTCTGCTGATCCTTCTTCAAAATGCCTTTCACCAACATGCAGTGTTTCCTTGATTGAATTAGCTCTCACACCAATATTTGCGTCTAGAGCCTTTGCATTGAGGGCTATCTGAAAACGGCTGTGGCGCTGAAGTTGCCTGTGAATGTGGAGTTGGTGGCATGTGAAACCCGCATGTGAAGCATTCGTTTGTGTGGGATGCTCTACCAGGTTCATTCCTAGATAATGCACTCAAAGGGCACTAAGCTTAGAGTGTGAAAACTGAGTTTCCTTGAGAGCTGCTTGGAAGCCTGATGGTGTGTGAAGTTAGTGAGCCAAATGGAGTTGTTCTCCCACAAGAACCACTCGGCTGATCCTTCTTCAATGTGCCCTTCACCAACATGCAGTGTTTCGTTTCCTTGATTGAATTAGCTCTCACACCAATATTTGCGTCTCGAGCCTTTGCATTGAGGGCTATCTGAAAACGGCTGTGGCGCTGAAGTTGCCTGTGAATGTGGAGTTGGTGGCAAGGTAAACCCGCATGTGGACGATTCGTTTGTGTGGGATGCTCTACCAGGTTCATTCCTAGATAATGCACTCAAAGGGCACTAAGCATAGAGTGTGAAAACTGAGTTTCCTTGAGAGCTGCTTGGAAGCCTGATGGTGTGTGAAGTTAGTGAGCCAAATGGAGTTGTTCTCCCACAAGAACCACTCGGCTGATCCTTCTTCAATATGCCCTTCACCAACATGCAGTGTTTCCTTGATTGAATTAGCTCTCACACCAATATTTGCGTCTCGAGCCTTTGCATTGAGGGCTATCTGAAAACGGATGTGGCGCTGAAGTTGCCTGTGAATGTGGAGTTAGTGGCATGTGAAACCCGCATGTGGAGCATTCGTTTGTGTGGGATGCTCTACCAGGTTCATTCCTAGATAATGCTCTCAAAGGGCACTAAGCATAGAGTGTAAAAACTGAGTTTCCTCGAGAGCTGCTTGGAAGCCTCATGGTGTGTGAAGTTAGTGAGCCAAATGGAGTTGTTCTCCCACAAGAACCACTCGGCTGATCCTTCTTCAATATGCCCTTCACCAACATGCAGTGTTTCCTTGATTGAATTAGCTCTCACACCAATATTTGCGTCTCGAGCCTTTGCATTGAGGGCTATCTGAAAACGGCTGTGGCGCTGAAGTTGCCTGTGAATGTGGAGTTGGTGGCATGTGAAACCCGCATGTGGAGCATTCGTTTGTGTGGGATGCTCTACCAGGTTCATTCCTAGATAATGCACTCAAAGGCCACTAAGCATAGAGTGTGAAAACTGAGTTTCCTTGAGAGCTGCTTGGAAGCCTGATGGTGTGTGAAGTTAGTGAGCCAAATGGAGTTGTTCTCCCACAAGAACCACTCGGCTGATCCTTCTTCAATATGCCCTTCACCAACATGCAGTGTTTCCTTGATTGAATTAGCTCTCACACCAATATTTGAGTCTCAAGCCTTTGCATTGAGGGCTATCTGAAAACGGCTGTGGCGCTGAAGTTGCCTGTGAATGTGGAGTTGGTGGCATGTGAAACCCACATGTGGAGCATTCGTTTGTGTGGGATGCTCTACCAGGTTCATTCCTAGATAATGCACTCAAAGTGCACTAAGCATAGAGTGTGAAAACTGAGTTTCCTTGAGAGCTGCTTGGAAGCCTGATGGTGTGTGAAGTTAGTGAGCCAAATGGAGTTGTTCTCCCACAAGAACCACTCGGCTGATCCTTCTTCAATATGCCCTTCACCAACATTCAGTGTTTCGTTTCCTTGATTGAACTAGCTCTCACACCAATATTTGCGTCTAGAGCCTTTGCATTGAGGGCTATCTGAAAACGGCTGTGGCGCTGAAGTTGCCTGTGAATGTGGAGTTGGTGGCATGTGAAACCCGCATGTGGAGCATTCGTTTGTGAGGGATGCTCTACCAGGTTCATTCCTAGATAATGCACTCAAAGGCCACTAAGCATAGAGTGTAAAAACTGAGTATCCTTGAGAGCTGCTTGGAAGCCTGATGGTGTGTGAAGTTAGTGAGCCAAATGGAGTTGTTCTCCCACAAGAACCACTCGGCTGATCCTTCTTCAATATGCCCTTCACCAACATGCAGTGTTTCCTTGATTGAATTAGCTCTCACACCAATATTTGCATCTAGAGCCTTTGCATTGAGGGCTATCTGAAAATGGCTGTGGCGCTGAAGTTGCCTGTGAATGTGGAGTTGGTGGCATGTGAAACCCGCATGTGGAGCATTCGTTTGTGTGGGATGCTCTTCCAGGTTCATTCCTAGATAATGCACTCAAAGGGCACTAAGCATGGAGTGTAAAAACTGAGTTTCCTTGAGAGCTGCTTGGAAGCCTGATGGTGTGTGAAGTTAGTGAGCCAAATGGAGTTGTTCTCCCACAAGAACCACTCGGCTGATCCTTCTTCAATATGCCCTTCACCAACATGCAGTGTTTCCTTGATTGAATTAGCTCTCACACCAATATTTGAGTCTCGAGCCTTTGCATTGAGGGCTATCTGAAAACGGCTGTGGCGCTGAAGTTGCCTGAGAATGTGGAGTTGGTGGCATGTGAAATCCGCATGTGGAGCATTCGTTTGTGTGGGATGCTCTTCCAGGTTCAATCCAAGATAATGCACTCAAAGGGCACTAAGCATAGAGTGTGAAAACTGAGTTTCCTTGAGAGCTGCTTGGAAGCCTGATGGTGTGTGAAGTTAGTGAGCCAAGTGGAGTTGTTCTCCCACAAGAACCACTCGGCTGATCCTTCTTCAATATGCCCTTCACCAACATGCAGTGTTTCCTTGATTGAATTAGCTCTCACACCAATATTTGCGTCTAGAGCCTTTGCATTGAGGGCTATCTGAAAACGGCTGTGGCGCTGAAGTTGCCTGTGAATGTGGAGTGGTGGCATGTGAAACCCGCATGTGGAGCATTCGTTTGTGTGGGATGCTCTTCCAGGTTCATTCCTAGATAATGCACTCAAAGGCCACTAAGCATAGAGTGTGAAAACTGAGTTTCCTTGAGAGCTGCTTGGAAGCCTCATGGTGTGTGAAGTTAGTGAGCCAAATGGAGTTGTTCTCCCACAAGAACCACTCGGCTGATCCTTCTTCAATATGCCCTTCACCAACATGCAGTGTTTCCTTGATTGAATTAGCTCTCACACCAATATTTGCGTCTAGAGCCTTTGCATTGAGGGCTATCTGAAAACGGCTGTGGCGCTGAAGTTGCCTGTGTAATGTGGAGTTGGTGGCATGTGAAACCCGCATGTGGAGCATTCGTTTGTGTGGGATGCTCTACCAGGTTCATTCCTAGATAATGCACTCAAAGGGCACTAAGCATAGAGTGTGAAAAGTGAGTTTCCTTGAGAGCTGCTTGGAAGCCTGATGGTGTGTGAAGTTAGTGAGCCAAATGGAGTTGTTCTCCCACAAGAACCACTCGGCTGATCCTTCTTCAATATGCCCTTCACCAACATGCAGTGTTTCCTTGATTGAATTAGCTCTCACACCAATATTTGCGTCTAGAGCCTTTGCATTGAGGGCTATTTGAAAACGGCTGTGGCGCTGAAGTTGCCTGTGAATGTGGAGTTGGTGGCATGTGAAACCCGCATGTGGAGCATTCGTTTGTGTGGGATGCTCTACCAGGTTCATTCCTAGATAATGCACTCAAAGGCCACTAAGCATAGAGTGTGAAAACTGAGTTTCCTTGAGAGCTGCTTGGAAGCCTCATGGTGTGTGAAGTTAGTGAGCCAAATGGAGTTGTTCTCCCACAAGAACCACTCGGCTGATCCTTCTTCAATATGCTCTTCACCAACATGCAGTGTTTCCTTGATTGAATTAGCTCTCACACCAATATTTGCGTCTAGAGCCTTTGCATTGAGGGCTATCTGAAAACGGCTGTGGCGCTGAAGTTGCCTGTGAATGTGGAGTTGGTGGCATGTGAAACCCGCATGTGGAGCATTCGTTTGTGTGGGATGCTCTACCAGGTTCATTCCTAGATAATGCACTCAAAGGCCACTAAGCATAGAGTGTGAAAACTGAGTTTCCTTGAGAGCTGCTTGGAAGCCTGATGGTGTGTGAAGTTAGTGAGCCAAATGGAGTTGTTCTCCCACAAGAACCACTCGGCTGATCCTTCTTCAATATGCCCTTCACCAACATGCAGTGTTTCGTTTCCTTGATTGAACTAGCTCTCACACCAATATTTGCATCTAGAGCCTTTGCATTGAGGGCTATCTGAAAACGGCTGTGGCGCTGAAGTTGCCTGTGAATGTGGAGTTGGTGGCATGTGAAACCCGCGTGTGGAGCATTCGTTTGTGTGGGATGCTCACCAAGCTTCATTTCAGTCCTAGGCACTCAAAGGGCACTAAGCATAGAGTGTGAAAACTGAGTTTCCTTGAGAGCTGCTTGGAAGCCTGATGGTGTGTGAAGTTAGTGAGCCAAATGGAGTTGTTCTCCCACAAGAACCACTCGGCTGATCCTTCTTCAATATGCCCTTCACCAACATGCAGTGTTTCCTTGATTGAGTTAGCTCTCACACCAATATTTGCGTCTAGAGCCTTTGCATTGAGGGCTATCTGAAAACGGCTGTGGCGCTGAAGTTGCCTGTGAATGTGGAGTTGGTGGCATGTGAAACCCGCATGTGGAGCATTGGTTTGTGTGGGATGCTCTACCAGGTTCATTCCTAGATAATGCACTCAAAGGGCACTAAGCATAGAGTGTGAAAAGTGAGTTTCCTTGAGAGCTGCTTGGAAGCCTGATGGTGTGTGAAGTTAGTGAGCCAAATGGAGTTGTTCTCCAACAAGAACCACTCGGCTGATCCTTCTTCAATATGCCCTTCACCAACATTCAGTGTTTCGTTTCCTTGATTGAACTAGCTCTCACACCAATATTTGCATCTAGAGCCTTTGCATTGAGGGCTATCTGAAAACGGCTGTGGCGCTGAAGTTGCCTGTGAATGTGGAGTTGGTGGCATGTGAAACCCGCATGTGGAGCATTTCGTTTGTGAGGGATGCTCTACCAGGTTCATTCCTAGATAATGCACTCAAAGAGCACTAAGCATAGAGTGTGAAAACTGAGTATCCTTGAGAGCTGCTTGGAAGCCTGATGGTGTGTGAAGTTAGTGAGCCAAATGGAGTTGTTCTCCCACAAGAACCACTCGGCTGATCCTTCTTCAATATGCCCTTCACCAACATGCAGTGTTTCCTTGATTGAATTAGCTCTCACACCAATATTTGCATCTAGAGCCTTTGCATTGAGGGCTATCTGAAAACGGCTGTGGCGCTGAAGTTGCCTGTGAATGTGAGTTGGTGGCATGTGAAACCCGCATGTGGAGCATTCGTTTGTGTGGGATGCTCTACCAGGTTCATTCCTAGATAATGCACTCAAAGGGCACTAAGCATAGACTGTGAAAAGTGAGTTTCCTTGAGAGCTGCTTGGAAGCCTGATGGTGTGTGAAGTTAGTGAGCCAAATGGAGTTGTTCTCCCACAAGAACCACTCAGCTGATCCTTCTTCAATATGCCCTTCACCAACATGCAGTGTTTCCTTGATTGAATTAGCTCTCACACCAATATTTGAGTCTCGAGCCTTTGCATTGAGGGCTATCTGAAAACGGCTGTGGCGCTGAAGTTGCCTGAGAATGTGGAGTTGGTGGCATGTGAAATCCGCATGTGGAGCATTCGTTTGTGTGGGATGCTCTTCCAGGTTCAATCCAAGATAATGCACTCAAAGTGCACTAAACATAGAGTGTGAAAACTGAGTTTCCTTGAGAGCTGCTTGGAAGCCTGATGGTGTGTGAAGTTAGTGAGCCAAATGGAGTTGTTCTCCCACAAGAACCACTCGGCTGATCCTTCTTCAATATGCCCTTCACCAACATGCAGTGTTTCCTTGATTGAATTAGCTCTCACACCAATATTTGCGTCTAGAGCCTTTGCATTGAGGGCTATCTGAAAACGGCTGTGGCGCTGAAGTTGCCTGTGAATGTGGAGTTGGTGGCATGTGAAACCCGCATGTGGAGCATTCGTTTGTGTGGGATGCTCTACCAGGTTCATTCCTAGATAATGCACTCAAAGGCCACTAAGCATAGAGTGTGAAAACTGAGTTTCCTTGAGAGCTGCTTGGAAGCCTCATGGTGTGTGAAGTTAGTGAGCCAAATGGAGTTGTTCTCCCACAAGAACCACTCGGCTGATCCTTCTTCATATGCCCTTCACCAACATGCAGTGTTTCCTTGATTGAATTAGCTCTCACACCAATATTTGCGTCTCGAGCCTTTGCATTGAGGGCTATCTGAAAACGGATGTGGCGCTGAAGTTGCCTGTGAATGTGGAGTTGGTGGCATGTGAAACCCGCATGTGGAGCATTCGTTTGTGTGGGATGCTAACCAAAGCTTCATTTCAGTCCTAGGCACTCAAAGGGCACTAAGCATAGAGTGTGAAAACTGAGTTTCCTTGAGAGCTGCTTGGAACCCTGATGGTGTGTGAAGTTAGGGAGCGAAACGGAGTTGTTCTCCCACAAGATCCACTTGGCTGATCCTTCTTCAATATGCCCTTCACCAACATGCAGTGTTTCCTTGATTGAATTAGCTCTCACATCAATATTTGTGTCTAGAGCCTTTGCATTGAGGGCTATCTGAAAACGGCTGTGGCGCTGAAGTTGCCTGTGAATGTGGAGTTGGTGGCATGTGAAACCCGCATGTGGAGCATTGGTTTGTGTGGGATGCTCTACCAGGTTCATTCCTAGATAATGCACTCAAAGGGCACTAAGCATAGAGTGTGAAAAGTGAGTTTCCTTGAGAGCTGCTTGGAAGCCTGATGGTGTGTGAAGTTAGTGAGCCAAATGGAGTTGTTCTCCAACAAGAACCACTCGGCTGATCCTTCTTCAATATGCCCTTCACCAACATTCAGTGTTTCGTTTCCTTGATTGAACTAGCTCTCACACCAATATTTGCATCTAGAGCCTTTGCATTGAGGGCTATCTGAAAACGGCTGTGGCGCTGAAGTTGCCTGTGAATGTGGAGTTGGTGGCATGTGAAACCCGCATGTGGAGCATTCGTTTGTGAGGGATGCTCTACCAGGTTCATTCCTAGATAATGCACTCAAAGAGCACTAAGCATAGAGTGTGAAAACTGAGTATCCTTGAGAGCTGCTTGGAAGCCTGATGGTGTGTGAAGTTAGTGAGCCAAATGGAGTTGTTCTCCCACAAGAACCACTCGGCTGATCCTTCTTCAATATGCCCTTCACCAACATGCAGTGTTTCCTTGATTGAATTAGCTCTCACACCAATATTTGCATCTAGAGCCTTTGCATTGAGGGCTATCTGAAAACGGCTGTGGCGCTGAAGTTGCCTGTGAATGTGGAGTTGGTGGCATGTGAAACCCGCATGTGGAGCATTCGTTTGTGTGGGATGCTCTACCAGGTTCATTCCTAGATAATGCACTCAAAGGGCACTAAGCATAGACTGTGAAAAGTGAGTTTCCTTGAGAGCTGCTTGGAAGCCTGATGGTGTGTGAAGTTAGTGAGCCAAATGGAGTTGTTCTCCCACAAGAACCACTCAGCTGATCCTTCTTCAATATGCCCTTCACCAACATGCAGTGTTTCCTTGATTGAATTAGCTCTCACACCAATATTTGAGTCTCGAGCCTTTGCATTGAGGGCTATCTGAAAACGGCTGTGGCGCTGAAGTTGCCTGAGAATGTGGAGTTGGTGGCATGTGAAATCCGCATGTGGAGCATTCGTTTGTGTGGGATGCTCTTCCAGGTTCAATCAAGATAATGCACTCAAAGTGCACTAAACATAGAGTGTGAAAACTGAGTTTCCTTGAGAGCTGCTTGGAAGCCTGATGGTGTGTGAAGTTAGTGAGCCAAATGGAGTTGTTCTCCCACAAGAACCACTCGGCTGATCCTTCTTCAATATGCCCTTCACCAACATGCAGTGTTTCCTTGATTGAATTAGCTCTCACACCAATATTTGCGTCTAGAGCCTTTGCATTGAGGGCTATCTGAAAACGGCTGTGGCCGCTGAAGTTGCCTGTGAATGTGGAGTTGGTGGCATGTGAAACCCGCATGTGGAGCATTCGTTTGTGTGGGATGCTCTACCAGGTTCATTCCTAGATAATGCACTCAAAGGCCACTAAGCATAGAGTGTGAAAACTGAGTTTCCTTGAGAGCTGCTTGGAAGCCTCATGGTGTGTGAAGTTAGTGAGCCAAATGGAGTTGTTCTCCCACAAGAACCACTCGGCTGATCCTTCTTCAATATGCCCTTCACCAACATGCAGTGTTTCCTTGATTGAATTAGCTCTCACACCAATATTTGCGTCTCGAGCCTTTGCATTGAGGGCTATCTGAAACGGATGTGGCGCTGAAGTTGCCTGTGAATGTGGAGTTGGTGGCATGTGAAACCCGCATGTGGAGCATTCGTTTGTGTGGGATGCTAACCAAGCTTCATTTCAGTCCTAGGCACTCAAAGGGCACTAAGCATAGAGTGTGAAAACTGAGTTTCCTTGAGAGCTGCTTGGAACCCTGATGGTGTGTGAAGTTAGGGAGCGAAACGGAGTTGTTCTCCCACAAGATCCACTTGGCTGATCCTTCTTCAATATGCCCTTCACCAACATGCAGTGTTTCCTTGATTGAATTAGCTCTCACATCAATATTTTGTGTCTAGAGCCTTTGCATTGAGGGCTATCTGAAAACGGATGTGGCGCTGAAGTTGCCTGTGAATGTGGAGTTGGTGGCATGTGAAACCCGCATGTGGAGCATTCGTTTGTGTGGGATGCTCTACCAGGTTCATTCCTAGATAATGCACTCAAAGGGCACTAAGCATAGAGGGTAAAAACTGAGTATCCTTGAGAGCTGCTTGGAAGCCTGATGGTGTGTGAAGTTAGTGAGCCAATTGGAGTTGTTCTCCACAAGAACCACTCGGCTGATCCTTCTTCAAAATGCCTTTCACCAACATGCAGTGTTTCCTTGATTGAATTAGCTCTCACACCAATATTTGCGTCTAGAGCCTTTGCATTGAGGGCTATCCGAAAACGGCTGTGGCGCTGAAGTTGCCTGTGAATGTGGAGTTGGTGGCATGTGAAACCCGCATGTGGAGCATTCGTTTGTGTGGGATGCTCTACCAGGTTCATTCCTAGATAATGCACTCAAAGGCCACTAAGCATAGAGTGTGAAAACTGAGTTTCCTTGAGAGCTGCTTGGAAGCCTCATGGTGTGTGAAGTTAGTGAGCCAAATGGAGTTGTTCTCCCACAAGAACCACTCGGCTGATCCTTCTTCAATATGCCCTTCACCAACATGCAGTGTTTCCTTGATTGAATTAGCTCTCACACCAATATTTGCGTCTAGAGCCTTTGCATTGAGGGCTATCTGAAAACGGCTGTGGCGCTGAAGTTGCCTGTGAATGTGGAGTTGGTGGCATGTGAAACCCGCATGTGGAGCATTCGTTTGTGTGGGATGCTCTACCAGGTTCATTCCTAGATAATGCACTCAAAGGCCACTAAGCATAGAGTGTGAAAACTGAGTTTCCTTGAGAGCTGCTTGGAAGCCTCATGGTGTGTGAAGTTAGTGAGCCAAATGGAGTTGTTCTCCCACAAGAACCACTCGGCTGATCCTTCTTCAATATGCCCTTCACCAACATGCAGTGTTTCCTTGATTGAATTAGCTCTCACACCAATATTTGCGTCTAGAGCCTTTGCATTGAGGGCTATCTGAAAACGGCTGTGGCGCTGAAGTTGCCCTGTGAATGTGGAGTTGGTGCATGTGAAACCCGCATGTGGAGCATTCGTTTGTGTGGGATGCTCTACCAGGTTCATTCCTAGATAATGCACTCAAAGGCCACTAAGCATAGAGTGTGAAAACTGAGTTTCCTTGAGAGCTGCTTGGAAGCCTCATGGTGTGTGAAGTTAGTGAGCCAAATGGAGTTGTTCTCCCACAAGAACCACTCGGCTGATCCTTCTTCAATATGCCCTTCACCAACATTCAGTGTTTCGTTTCCTTGATTGAACTAGCTCTCACACCAATATTTGCGTCTCGAGCCTTTGCATTGAGGGCTATCTGAAAACGGATGTGGTGCTGAAGTTGCCTGTGAATGTGGAGTTGGTGGCATGTGAAACCCGCGTGTGGAGCATTCGTTTGTGTGGGATGCTCACCAAGCTTCATTTCAGTCCTAGGCACTCAAAGGGCACTAAGCATAGAGTGTGAAAACTGAGTTTCCTTGAGAGCTGCTTGGAACCCTGATGGTGTGTGAAGTTAGGGAGCGAAAAGGAGTTGTTCTCCCACAAGATCCACTCGGCTGATCCTTCTTCAATATGCCCTTCACCAACATGCAGTGTTTCCTTGATTGAATTAGCTCTCACATCAATATTTGTGTCTAGAGCCTTTGCATTGAGGGCTATCTGAAAACGGATGTGGCGCTGAAGTTGCCTGTGAATGTGGAGTTGGTGGCATGTGAAACCCGCATGTGGAGCATTCGTTTGTGTGGGATGCTCTACCAGGTTCATTCCTAGATAATGCACTAATAGGGCACTAAGCATAGAGTGTGAAAACTGAGTATCCTTGAGAGCTGCTTGGAAGCCTGATGGTGTGTGAAGTTAGTGAGCCAATTGGAGTTGTTCTCCCACAAGAACCACTCGGCTGATCCTTCTTCAAAATGCCCTTCACCAACATGCAGTGTTTCCTTGATTGAGTTAGCTCTCACACCAATATTTGCATCTAGAGCCTTTGCATTGAGGGCTATCTGAAAACGGCTGTGGCGCTGAAGTTGCCTGAGAATGTGGAGTTGGTGGCATGTGAAATCCGCATGTGGAGCATTCGATTGTGTGGGATGCTCTTCCAGGTTCAATCCAAGATAATGCACTCAAAGGGCACTAAACGTAGAGTGTGAAAACTGAGTTTCCTTGAGAGCTGCTTGGAAGCCTGATGGTGTGTGAAGTTAGTGAGCCAAATGGAGTTGTTCTCCAACAAGAACCACTCGGCTGATCCTTCTTCAATATGCCCTTCACCAACATGCAGTGTTTCCTTGATTGAATTAGCTCTCACACCAATATTTGCGTCTAGAGCCTTTGCACTGAGGGCTATCTGAAAACGGCTGTGGCGCTGAAGTTGCCTGTGAATGTGGAGTTGGTGGCATGTGAAATCCGCATGTGGAGCATTCGTTTGTGTGGGATGCTCTACCAGGTTCATTCCTAGATAATGCACTCAAAGGCCACTAAGCATAGAGTGTGAAAACTGAGTTTCCTTGAGAGCTGCTTGGAAGCCTCATGGTGTGTGAAGTTAGTGAGCCAAATGGAGTTGTTCTCCCACAAGAACCACTCGGCTGATCCTTCTTCAATATGCCCTTCACCAACATGCAGTGTTTCCTTGATTGAATTAGCTCTCACACCAATATTTGCGTCTAGAGCCTTTGCATTGAGGGCTATCTGAAAACGGCTGTGGCGCTGAAGTTGCCTGTGAATGTGGAGTTGGTGGCATGTGAAACCAGCATGTGGAGCATTCGTTTGTGTGGGATGCTCACCAAGCTTCATTTCAGTCCTAGGCACTCAAAGGGCACTAAGCATAGAGTGTGAAAACTGAGTTTCCTTGAGAGCTGCTTGGAACCCTGATGGTGTGTGAAGTTAGGGAGTGAAACGGAGTTGTTCTCCCACAAGATTCACTTGGCTGATCCTTCTTCAATATGCCCTTCACCAACATGCAGTGTTTCCTTGATTGAATTAGCTCTCACATCAATATTTGTGTCTAGAGCCTTTGCATTGAGGGCTATCTGAAAACGGATGTGGCGCTGAAGTTGCCTGTGAATGTGGAGTTGGTGGCATGTGAAACCCGCATGTGGAGCATTCGTTTGTGTGGGATGCTCTACCAGGTTCATTCCTAGATAATGCACTAAAAGGGCACTAAGCATAGAGGGTAAAAACTGAGTATCCTTGAGAGCTGCTTGGAAGCCTGATGGTGTGTGAAGTTAGTGAGCCAATTGGAGTTGTTCTCCCACAAGAACCACTCGGCTGATCCTTCTTCAAAATGCCTTTCACCAACATGCAGTGTTTCCTTGATTGAATTAGCTCTCACACCAATATTTGCGTCTAGAGCCTTTGCATTGAGGGCTATCCGAAAACGGCTGTGGCGCTGAAGTTGCCTGTGAATGTGGAGTTGGTGGCATGTGAAACCCGCATGTGGAGCATTCGTTTGTGTGGGATGCTCTACCAGGTTCATTCCTAGATAATGCACTCAAAGGGCACTAAGCATAGAGTGTGAAAACTGAGTTTCCTTGAGAGCTGCTTGGAAGCCTGATGGTGTGTGAAGTTAGTGAGCCAAATGGAGTTGTTCTCCCACAAGAACCACTCGGCTGATCCTTCTTCAATATGCCCCTTCACCAACATGCAGTGTTTCCTTGATTGAATTAGCTCTCACACCAATATTTGCGTCTAGAGCCTTTGCATTGAGGGCTATCTGAAAACGGCTGTGGCGCTGAAGTTGCCTGTGAATGTGGAGTTGGTGGCATGTGAAACCCGCATGTGGAGCATTCGTTTGTGTGGGATGCTCACCCAGGTTCATTCCTAGATAATGCACTCAAAGGCCACTAAGCATAGAGTGTGAAAACTGAGTTTCCTTGAGAGCTGCTTGGAAGCCTCATGGTGTGTGAAGTTAGTGAGCCAAATGGAGTTGTTCTCCCACAAGAACCACTCGGCTGATCCTTCTTCAATATTGCCCTTCACCAACATGCAGTGTTTCATTTCCTTGATTGAACTAGCTCTCACACCAATATTTGCGTCTAGAGCCTTTGCATTGAGGGCTATCTGAAAACGGCTGTGGCGCTGAAGTTGCCTGTGAATGTGGAGTTGGTGGCAAGGTAAACCCGCATGTGGACCATTCGTTTGTGTGGGATGCTCTACCAGGTTCATTCCTAGATAATGCACTCAAAGGGCACTAAGCATAGAGTGTGAAAACTGAGTTTCCTTGAGAGCTGCTTGGAAGCCTGATGGTGTGTGAAGTTAGTGAGCCAAATGGAGTTGTTCTCCCACAAGAACCACTCGGCTGATCTTTCTTCAATATGCCCTTCACCAACATGCAGTGTTTCCTTGATTGAATTAGCTCTCACACCAATATTTGCGTCTAGAGCCTTTGCATTGAGGGCTATCTGAAAACGGCTGTGGCGCTGAAGTTGCCTGTGAATGTGGAGTTGGTGGCATGTGAAACCCGCATGTGGAGCATTCGTTTGTGTGGGATGCTCTACCAGGTTCATTCCTAGATAATGCACTCAAAGGGCACTAAGCATAGAGTGTGAAAACTGAGTTTCCTTGAGAGCTGCTTGGAAGCCTGATGGTGTGTGAAGTTAGTGAGCCAAATGGAGTTGTTCTCCCACAAGAACCACTCGGCTGATCCTTCTTCAATATGCCCTTCACCAACATTCAGTGTTTCGTTTCCTTGATTGAACTAGCTCTCACACCAATATTTGCATCTAGAGCCTTTGCATTGAGGGCTATCTGAAAACGGCTGTGGCGCTGAAGTTGCCTGTGAATGTGGAGTTGGTGGCATGTGAAACCCGCATGTGGAGCATTCGTTTGTGAGGGATGCTCTACCAGGTTCATTCCTAGATAATGCACTCAAAGAGCACTAAGCATAGAGTGTGAAAACTGAGTATCCTTGAGAGCTGCTTGGAAGCCTGATGGTGTGTGAAGTTAGTGAGCCAAATGGAGTTGTTCTCCCACAAGAACCACTCGGCTGATCCTTCTTCAATATGCCCTTCACCAACATGCAGTGTTTCCTTGATTGAATTAGCTCTCACACCAATATTTGCATCTAGAGTCTTTGCATTGAGGGCTATCTGAAACCGGCTGTGGCGCTGAAGTTGCCTGTGAATGTGGAGTTGGTGGCATGTGAAACCCGCATGTGGAGCATTCGTTTGTGTGGGATGCTCTACCAGGTTCATTCCTAGATAATGCACTCAAAGGCCACTAAGCATAGAGTGTGAAAACTGAGTTTCCTTGAGAGCTGCTTGGAAGCCTGATGGTGTGTGAAGTTAGTGAGCCAAATGGAGTTGTTCTCCCACAAGAACCACTCGGCTGATCCTTCTTCAATATGCCCTTCACCAACATGCAGTGTTTCCTTGATTGAATTAGCTCTCACACCAATATTTGCATCTAGAGCCTTTGCATTGAGGGCTATCTGAAAACGGCTGTGGCGCTGAAGTTGCCTGTGAATGTGGAGTTGGTGGCATGGTGAAACCCGCATGTGGAGCATTCGTTTGTGTGGGATGCTCTACCAGGTTCATTCCTAGATAATGCACTCAAAGGGCACTAAGCATAGAGTGTGAAAACTGAGTTTCCTTGAGAGCTGCTTGGAACCCTGATGGTGTGGTGAAGTTAGGGAGCGAAACGGAGTTGTTCTCCCACAAGATCCACTTGGCTGATCCTTCTTCAATATGCCCTTCACCAACATGCAGTGTTTCCTTGATTGAATTAGCTCTCACATCAATATTTGCGTCTAGAGCCTTTGCATTGAGGGCTATCTGAAAACGGATGTGGCGCTGAAGTTGCCTGTGAATGTGGAGTTGGTGGCATGTGAAACCCGCATGTGGAGCATTCGTTTGTGTGGGATGCTCTACCAGGTTCATTCCTAGATAATGCACTCAAAGGGCACTAAGCATAGAGCGTAAAAACTGAGTATCCTTGAGAGCTGCTTGGAAGCCTGATGGTGTGTGAAGTTAGTGAGCCAATTGGAGTTGTTCTCCCACAAGAACCACTCGGCTGATCCTTCTTCAAAATGCCTTTCACCAACATGCAGTGTTTCCTTGATTGAATTAGCTCTCACACCAATATTTGCGTCTAGAGCCTTTGCATTGAGGGCTATCCGAAAACGGCTGTGGCGCTGAAGTTGCCTGTGAATGTGGAGTTGGTGGCATGTGAAACCCGCATGTGGAGCATTCGTTTGTGTGGGATGCTCTACCAGGTTCATTCCTAGATAATGCACTCAAAGGGCACTAAGCATAGAGTGTGAAAAGTGAGTTTCCTTGAGAGCTGCTTGGAAGCCTGATGGTGTGTGAAGTTAGTGAGCCAAATGGAGTTGTTCTCCACAAGAACCACTCGGCTGATCCTTCTTCAATATGCCCTTCACCAACATGCAGTGTTTCCTTGATTGAATTAGCTCTCACACCAATATTTGCATCTAGAGCCTTTGCATTGAGGGCTATCTGAAAACGGCTGTGGCGCTGAAGTTGCCTGTGAATGTGGAGTTGGTGGCATGTGAAACCCGCATGTGGAGCATTCGTTTGTGTGGGATGCTCTACCAGGTTCATTCCTAGATAATGCACTCAAAGGGCACTAAGCATAGAGTGTGAAAACTGAGTTTCCTTGAGAGCTGCTTGGAAGCCTCATGGTGTGTGAAGTTAGTGAGCCAAATGGAGTTGTTCTCCCACAAGAACCACTCGGCTGATCCTTCTTCAATATGCCCTTCACCAACATGCAGTGTTTTCCTTGATTGAATTAGCTCTCACACCAATATTTGCGTCTAGAGCCTTTGCATTGAGGGCTATCTTATCTGAAAACGGCTGTGGCGCTGAAGTTGCCTGTGAATGTGGAGTTGGTGGCATGTGAAACCCGCATGTGGAGCATTCGTTTGTGTGGGATGCTCACCAAGCTTCATTTCAGTCCTAGGCACTCAAAGGGCACTAAGCATAGAGTGTGAAAACTGAGTTTCCTTGAGAGCTGCTTGGAACCCTGATGGTGTGTGAAGTTAGGGAGCGAAACGGAGTTGTTCTCCCACAAGATCCACTTGGCTGATCCTTCTTCAATATGCCCTTCACCAACATGCAGTGTTTCCTTGATTGAATTAGCTCTCACATCAATATTTGTGTCTAGAGCCTTTGCATTGAGGGCTATCTGAAAACGGATGTGGCGGTGAAGTTGCCTGTGAATGTGGAGTTGGTGGCATGTGAAACCCGCATGTATGGAGCATTCGTTTGTGTGGATGCTCTACCAGGTTCATTCCTAGATAATGCTCTCAAGGGCACTAAGCATAGAGTGTAAAAACTGAGTTTCCTCGAGAGCTGCTTGGAAGCCTGATGGTGTGTAAAGTTAGTGAGCCAAATGGAGTTGTTCTCCCACAAGAACCACTCGGCTGATCCTTCTTCAATATGCCCTTCACCAACATGCAGTGTTTCCTTGATTGAATTAGCTCTCACACCAATATTTGCGTCTCGAGCCTTTGCATTGAGGGCTATCTGAAAACGGCTGTGGCGCTGAAGTTGCCTGTGAAAGTGGAGTTGGTGGCATGTGAAACCCGCATGTGGAGCATTCGTTTGTGTGGGATGCTCTACCAGGTTCATTCCTAGATAATGCACTCAAAGACCACTAAGCATAGAGTGTGAAAACTGAGTTTCCTTGAGAGCTGCTTGGAAGCCTGATGGTGTGTGAAGTTAGTGAGCCAAATGGAGTTGTTCTCCCACAAGAACCACTCGGCTGATCCTTCTTCAATATGCCCTTCACCAACATTCAGTGTTTCGTTTCCTGGATTGAACTAGCTCTCACACCAATATTTGCGTCTAGAGCCTTTGCATTGAGGGCTATCTGAAAACGGCTGTGGCGCTGAAGTTGCCTGTGAATGTGGAGTTGGTGGCATGTGAAACCCGCATGTGGAGCATTCGTTTGTGTGGGATGCTCTACCAGGTTCATTCCTAGATAATGCACTCAAAGGGCACTAAGCGTAGAGTGTGAAACTGAGTTTCCTTGAGAGCTGCTTGGAAGCCTGATGGTGTGTGAAGTTAGTGAGCCAAATGGAGTTGTTCTCCCACAAGAACCACTCGGCTGATCCTTCTTCAATATGCCCTTCACCAACATGCAGTGTTTCCTTGATTGAATTAGCTCTCACACCAATATTTGCGTCTAGAGCCTTTGCATTGAGGGCTATCTGAAAACGGCTGTGGCGCTGAAGTTGCCTGTGAATGTGGAGTTGGTGGCATGTGAAACCCGCATGTGGAGCATTCGTTTGTGTGGGATGCTCTACCAGGTTCATTCCTAGATAATGCACTCAAAGGGCACTAAGCATAGAGTGTGAAAACTGAGTTTCCTTGAGAGCTGCTTGGAAGCCTGATGGTGTGTGAAGTTAGTGAGCCAAATGGAGTTGTTCTCCCACAAGAACCACTCGGCTGATCCTTCTTCAATGTGCCCTTCACCAACATGCAGTGTTTCCTTGATTGAACTAGCTCTCACACCAATATTTGCGTCTCGAGCCTTTGCATTGAGGGCTCTCTGAAACGGCTGTGGCGCTGAAGTTGCCTGTGAATGTGGAGTTGGTGGCATGTGAAACCCGCATGTGGAGCATTCGTTTGTGTGGGATGCTCTACCAGGTTCATTCCTAGATAATGCACTCAAAGGGCACTAAGCATAGAGTGTGAAAACTGAGTTTCCTTGAGAGCTGCTTGGAAGCCTGATGGTGTGTGAAGTTAGTGAGCCAAATGGAGTTGTTCTCCCACAAGAACCACTCGGCTGATCCTTCTTCAATATGCCCTTCACCAACATTCAGTGTTTCGTTTCCTTGATTGAACTAGCTCTCACACCAATATTTGCGTCTCGAGCCTTTGCATTGAGGGCTATCTGAAAACGGCTGTGGCGCTGAAGTTGCCTGTGAATGTGGAGTTGGTGGCATGTGAAACCCGCATGTGGAGCATTCGTTTGTGTGGGATGCTCTACCAGGTTCATTCCTAGATAATGCACTCAAAGGCCACTAAGCATAGAGTGTGAAAACTGAGTTTCCTTGAGAGCTGCTTGGAAGCCTGATGGTGTGTGAAGTTAGTGAGCCAAATGGAGTTGTTCTCCCACAAGAACCACTCGGCTGATCCTTCTTCAATATGCCTTTCACCAACATGCAGTGTTTCCTTGATTGAATTAGCTCTCACACCAATATTTGCGTCTAGAGCCTTTGCATTGAGGGCTATCTGAAAACGGCTGTGGCGCTGAAGTTGCCTGTGAATGTGGAGTTGGTGGCATGTGAAACCCGCATGTGGAGCATTCGTTTGTGTGGGATGCTCTGCCAGGTTCATTCCTAGATAATGCACTCAAAGGGCACTAAGCATAGAGTGTGAAAACTGAGTTTCCTTGAGAGCTGCTTGGAAGCCTGATGGTGTGTGAAGTTAGTGAGCCAAATGGAGTTGTTCTCCCACAAGAACCACTCGGCTGATCCTTCTTCAATATGCCCTTCACCAACATGCAGTGTTTCCTTGATTGAATTAGCTCTCACACCAATATTTGCGTCTAGAGCCTTTGCATTGAGGGCTATCTGAAAACGGCTGTGGCGCTGAAGTTGCCTGTGAATGTGGAGTTGGTGGCATGTGAAACCCGCATGTGGAGCATTCGTTTGTGAGGGATGCTCTACCAGGTTCATTCCTAGATAATGCACTCAAAGTCCACTAAGCATAGAGTGTGAAAACTGAGTTTCCTTGAGAGCTGCTTGGAAGCCTGATGGTGTGTGAAGTTAGTGAGCCAAATGGAGTTGTTCTCCCACAAGAACCACTCGGCTGATCCTTCTTCAATATGCCCTTCACCAACATTCAGTGTTTCGTTTCCTTGATTGAACTAGCTCTCACACCAATATTTGCGTCTCGAGCCTTTGCATTGAGGGCTATCTGAAAACGGCTGTGGCGCTGAAGTTGCCTGTGAATGTGGAGTTGGTGGCATGTGAAACCCGCATGTGGAGCATTCGTTTGTGTGGGATGCTCTACCAGGTTCATTCCTAGATAATGCACTCAAAGGGCACTAAGCGTAGAGTGTGAAAACTGAGTTTCCTTGAGAGCTGCTTGGAAGCCTGATGGTGTGTGAACTTAGTGAGCCAAATGGAGTTGTTCTCCCACAAGAACCACTCGGCTGATCCTTCTTCAATATGCCCTTCACCAACATGCAGTGTTTCCTTGATTGAATTAGCTCTCACACCAATATTTGCGTCTAGAGCCTTTGCATTGAGGGCTATCTGAAAACGGCTGTGGCGCTGAAGTTGCCTGTGAATGTGGAGTTGGTGGCATGTGAAACCCGCATGTGGAGCATTCGTTTGTGTGGATGCTCTACCAGGTTCATTCCTAGATAATGCACTCAAAGGGCACTAAGCATAGAGTGTGAAAACTGAGATTCCTTGAGAGCTGCTTGGAAGCCTGATGGTGTGTGAAGTTAGTGAGCCAAATGGAGTTGTTCTCCCACAAGAACCACTCGGCTGATCCTTCTTCAATATGCCCTTCACCAACATGCAGTGTTTCCTTGATTGAATTAGCTCTCACACCAATATTTGCATCTAGAGCCTTTGCATTGAGGGCTATCTGAAAACGGCTGTGGCGCTGAAGTTGCCTGTGAATGTGGAGTTGGTGGCATGTGAAACCCACATGTGGAGCATTCGTTTGTGTGGGATGCTCTACCAGGTTCATTCCTAGATAATGCACTCAAAGTGCACTAAGAATACAGTGTGAAAACTGAGTTTCCTTGAGAGCTGCTTGGAAGCCTGATGGTGTGTGAAGTTAGTGAGCCAAATGGAGTTGTTCTCCCACAAGAACCACTCGGCTGATCCTTCTTCAATATGCCCTTCACCAACATTCAGTGTTTCGTTTCCTTGATTGAACTAGCTCTCACACCAATATTTGCGTCTAGAGCCTTTGCATTGAGGGCTATCTGAAAACGGCTGTGGCGCTGAAGTTGCCTGTGAATGTGGAGTTGGTGGCATGTGAAACCCGCATGTGGAGCATTCGTTTGTGAGGGATGCTCTACCAGGTTCATTCCTAGATAATGCACTCAAAGGACACTAAGCATAGAGTGTAAAAACTGAGTTTCCTTGAGAGCTGCTTGGAAGCCTCATGGTGTGTGAAGTTAGTGAGCCAAATGGAGTTGTTCTCCCACAAGAACCACTCGGCTGATCCTTCTTCAATATGCCTTTCACCAACATGCAGTGTTTCCTTGATTGAATTAGCTCTCACACCAATATTTGCATCTAGAGCCTTTGCATTGAGGGCTATCTGAAAACGGCTGTGGCGCTGAAGTTGCCTGTGAATGTGGAGTTGGTGGCATGTGAAACCCGCATGTGGAGCATTCGTTTGTGTGGGATGCTCTTCCAGGTTCATTCCTAGATAATGCACTCAAAGGGCACTAAGCATGGAGTGTAAAAACTGAGTTTCCTTGAGAGCTGCTTGGAAGCCTGATGGTGTGTGAAGTTAGTGAGCCAAATGGAGTTGTTCTCCCACAAGAACCACTCGGCTGATCCTTCTTCAATATGCCCTTCACCAACATGCAGTGTTTCCTTGATTGAATTAGCTCTCACACCAATATTTGAGTCTCGAGCCTTTGCATTGAGGGCTATCTGAAAACGGCTGTGGCGCTGAAGTTGCCTGTGAATGTGGAGTTGGTGGCATGTGAAACCCACATGTGGAGCATTCGTTTGTGTGGGATGCTCTACCAGGTTCATTCCTAGATAATGCACTCAAAGTGCACTAAGCATACAGTGTGAAAACTGAGTTTCCTTGAGAGCTGCTTGGAAGCCTGATGGTGTGTGAAGTTAGTGAGCCAAATGGAGTTGTTCTCCCACAAGAACCACTCGGCTGATCCTTCTTCAATATGCCCTTCACCAACATTCAGTGTTTCGTTTCCTTGATGAACTAGCTCTCACACCAATATTTGCGTCTAGAGCCTTTGCATTGAGGGCTATCTGAAAACGGCTGTGGCGCTGAAGTTGCCTGTGAATGTGGAGTTGGTGGCATGTGAAACCCGCATGTGGAGCATTCGTTTGTGAGGGATGCTCTACCAGGTTCATTCCTAGATAATGCACTCAAAGGGCACTAAGCATAGAGTGTAAAAACTGAGTATCCTTGAGAGCTGCTTGGAAGCCTGATGGTGTGTGAAGTTAGTGAGCCAAATGGAGTTGTTCTCCCACAAGAACCACTCGGCTGATCCTTCTTCAATATGCCCTTCACCAACATGCAGTGTTTCCTTGATTGAATTAGCTCTCACACCAATATTTGCGTCTCGAGCCTTTGCATTGAGGGCTATCTGAAAACGGCTGTGGCGCTGAATTTGCCTGTGAATGTGGAGTTGGTGGCATGTGAAACCCGCATGTGGAGCATTCGTTTGTGTGGGATGCTCTACCAGGTTCATTCCTAGATAATGCACTCAAAGGCCACTAAGCATAGAGTGTGAAAACTGAGTTTCCTTGAGAGCTGCTTGGAAGCCTGATGGTGTGTGAAGTTAGTGAGCCAAATGGAGTTGTTCTCCCACAAGAACCACTCGGCTGATCCTTCTTCAATATGCCCTTCACCAACATTCAGTGTTTCCTTGATTGAATTAGCTCTCACACCAATATTTGCATCTAGAGCCTTTGCATTGAGGGCTATCTGAAAACGGCTGTGGCGCTGAAGTTGCCTGTGAATGTGGAGTTAGTGGCATGTGAAACCCGCATGTGGAGCATTCGTTTGTGTGGGATGCTCTACCAGGTTCATTCCTAGATAATGCACTCAAAGGGCACTAAGCATAGAGTGTGAAAACTGAGTTTCCTTGAGAGCTGCTTGGAAGCCTGATGGTGTGTGAAGTTAGTGAGCCAAATGGAGTTGTTCTCCCACAAGAACCACTCGGCTGATCCTTCTTCAATATGCCCTTCACCAACATTCAGTGTTTCGTTTCCTTGATTGAACTAGCTCTCACACCAATATTTGCGTCTCGAGCCTTTGCATTGAGGGCTATCTGAAAACGGCTGTGGCGCTGAAGTTGCCTGTGAATGTGGAGTTGGTGGCATGTGAAACCCGCATGTGGAGCATTCGTTTGTGAGGGATGCTCTACCAGGTTCATTCCTAGATAATGCACTCAAAGGCCACTAAGCATAGAGTGTGAAAACTGAGTTTCCTTGAGAGCTGCTTGGAAGCCTGATGGTGTGTGAAGTTAGTGAGCCAAATGGAGTTGTTCTCCCACAAGAACCACTCGGCTGATCCTTCTTCAATATGCCCTTCACCAACATTCAGTGTTTCGTTTCCTTGATTGAACTAGCTCTCACACCAATATTTGCGTCTAGAGCCTTTGCATTGAGGGCTATCTGAAAACGGATGTGGCGCTGAAGTTGCCTGTGAATGTGGAGTTGGTGGCATGTGAAACCCGCATGTGGAGCATTCGTTTGTGTGGGATGCTCTACCAGGTTCATTCCTAGATAATGCACTCAAAGGGCACTAAGCATAGAGTGTGAAAACTGAGTTTCCTTGAGAGCTGCTTGGAAGCCTGATGGTGTGTGAAGTTAGTGAGCCAAATGGAGTTGTTCTCCCACAAGAACCACTCGGCTGATCCTTCTTCAATATGCCCTTCACCAACATGCAGTGTTTCCTTGATTGAATTAGCTCTCACACCAATATTTGAGTCTCAAGCCTTTGCATTGAGGGCTATCTGAAAACGGCTGTGGCGCTGAAGTTGCCTGTGAATGTGGAGTTGGTGGCATGTGAAACCCACATGTGGAGCATTCGTTTGTGTGGGATGCTCTACCAGGTTCATTCCTAGATAATGCACTCAAAGTGCACTAAGCATACAGTGTGAAAACTGAGTTTCCTTGAGAGCTGCTTGGAAGCCTGATGGTGTGTGAAGTTAGTGAGCCAAATGGAGTTGTTCTCCCACAAGAACCACTCGGCTGATCCTTCTTCAATATGCCCTTCACCAACATTCAGTGTTTCGTTTCCTTGATTGAACTAGCTCTCACACCAATATTTGCGTCTAGAGCCTTTGCATTGAGGGCTATCTGAAAACGGCTGTGGCGCTGAAGTTGCCTGTGAATGTGGAGTTGGTGGCATGTGAAACCCGCATGTGGAGCATTCGTTTGTGAGGGATGCTCTACCAGGTTCATTCCTAGATAATGCACTCAAAGGGCACTAAGCATAGAGTGTAAAAACTGAGTATCCTTGAGAGCTGCTTGGAAGCCTGATGGTGTGTGAAGTTAGTGAGCCAAATGGAGTTGTTCTCCCACAAGAACCACTCGGCTGATCCTTCTTCAATATGCCCTTCACCAACATGCAGTGTTTCGTTTCCTTGATTGAATTAGCTCTCACACCAATATTTGCATCTAGAGCCTTTGCATTGAGGGCTATCTGAAAACGGATGTGGCGCTGAAGTTGCCTGTGAATGTGGAGTTGGTGGCATGTGAAACCCGCGTGTGGAGCATTCGTTTGTGTGGGATGCTCACCAAGCTTCATTTCAGTCCTAGGCACTCAAAGGGCACTAAGCATAGAGTGTGAAAACTGAGTTTCCTTGAGAGCTGCTTATAACCCTGATGGTGTGTGAAGTTAGGGAGCGAAACGGAGTTGTTCTCCCACAAGAACCACTCGGCTGATCCTTCTTCAATATGCCCTTCACCAACATGCAGTGTTTCCTTGATTGAATTAGCTCTCACATCAATATTTGTGTCTAGAGCCTTTGCATTGAGGGCTATCTGAAAACGGATGTGGCGCTGAAGTTGCCTGTGAATGTGGAGTTGGTGGCATGTGAAACCCGCATGTGGAGCATTCGTTTGTGTGGGATGCTCTACCAGGTTCATTCCTAGATAATGCACTAAAAGGGCACTAAGCATAGAGGGTAAAAACTGAGTATCCTTGAGAGCTGCTTGGAAGCCTGATGGTGTGTGAAGTTAGTGAGCCAATTGGAGTTGTTCTCCCACAAGAACCACTCGGCTGATCCTTCTTCAAAATGCCTTTCACCAACATGCATTGTTTCCTTGATTGAATTAGCTCTCACACCAATATTTGCGTCTAGAGCCTTTGCATTGAGGGCTATCCGAAAACGGCTGTGGCGCTGAAGTTGCCTGTGAATGTGGAGTTGGTGGCATGTGAAACCCGCATGTGGAGCATTCGTTTGTGTGGGATGCTCTACCAGGTTCATTCCTAGATAATGCACTCAAAGGGCACTAAGCATAGAGTGTGAAAACTGAGTTTCCTTGAGAGCTGCTTGGAAGCCTGATGGTGTGTGAAGTTAGTGAGCCAAATGGAGTTGTTCTCCCACAAGAACCACTCGGCTGATCCTTCTTCAATATGCCCTTCACCAACATGCAGTGTTTCCTTGATTGAACTAGCTCTCACACCAATATTTGCGTCTAGAGCCTTTGCATTGAGGGCTATTTGAAAACGGCTGTGGCGCTGAAGTTGCCTGTGAATGTGGAGTTGGTGGCATGTGAAACCCGCATGTGGAGCATTCGTTTGTGTGGGATGCTCTACCAGGTTCATTCCTAGATAATGCACTCAAAGGCCACTAAGCATAGAGTGTGAAAACTGAGTTTCCTTGAGAGCTGCTTGGAAGCCTGATGGTGTGTGAAGTTAGTGAGCCAAATGGAGTTGTTCTCCCACAATAACCACTCGGCTGATCCTTCTTCAATATGCTCTTCACCAACATGCAGTGTTTCCTTGATTGAATTAGCTCTCACACCAATATTTGCGTCTAGAGCCTTTGCATTGAGGGCTATTTGAAAACGGCTGTGGCGCTGAAGTTGCCTGTGAATGTGGAGTTGGTGGCATGTGAAACCCGCATGTGGAGCATTCGTTTGTGTGGGATGCTCTACCAGGTTCATTCCTAGATAATGCACTCAAAGGCCACTAAGCATAGAGTGTGAAAACTGAGTTTCCTTGAGAGCTGCTTGGAAGCCTCATGGTGTGTGAAGTTAGTGAGCCAAATGGAGTTGTTCTCCCACAAGAACCACTCGGCTGATCCTTCTTCAATATGCCCTTCACCAACATTCAGTGTTTCGTTTCCTTGATTGAACTAGCTCTCACACCAATATTTGCGTCTCGAGCCTTTGCATTGAGGGCTATCTGAAAACGGCTGTGGCGCTGAAGTTGCCTGTGAATGTGGAGTTGGTGGCATGTGAAACCCGCATGTGGAGCATTCGTTTGTGAGGGATGCTCTACCAGGTTCATTCCTAGATAATGCACTCAAAGGGCACTAAGCATAGAGTGTGAAAACTGAGTATCCTTGAGAGCTGCTTGGAAGCCTGATGGTGTGTGAAGTTAGTGAGCCAAATGGAGTTGTTCTCCCACAAGAACCACTCGGCTGATCCTTCTTCAATATGCCCTTCACCAACATGCAGTGTTTCCTTGATTGAGTTAGCTCTCACACCAATATTTGCGTCTAGAGCCTTTGCATTGAGGGCTATCTGAAAACGGCTGTGGCGCTGAAGTTGCCTGTGAATGTGGAGTTGGTGGCATGTGAAACCCGCATGTGGAGCATTCGTTTGTGTGGGATGCTCTACCAGGTTCATTCCTAGATAATGCACTCAAAGGGCACTAAGCATAGAGTGTGAAAAGTGAGTTTCCTTGAGAGCTGCTTGGAAGCCTGATGGTGTGTGAAGTTAGGGAGCGAAACGGAGTTGTTCTCCCACAAGAACCACTCGGCTGATCCTTCTTCAATATGCCCTTCACCAACATTCAGTGTTTCGTTTCCTTGATTGAACTAGCTCTCACACCAATATTTGCATCTAGAGCCTTTGCATTGAGGGCTATCTGAAAACGGCTGTGGCGCTGAAGTTGCCTGTGAATGTGGAGTTGGTGGCATGTGAAACCCGCATGTGGAGCATTCGTTTGTGAGGGATGCTCTACCAGGTTCATTCCTAGATAATGCACTCAAAGAGCACTAAGCATAGAGTGTGAAAACTGAGTATCCTTGAGAGCTGCTTGGAAGCCTGATGGTGTGTGAAGTTAGTGAGCCAAATGGAGTTGTTCTCCCACAAGAACCACTCGGCTGATCCTTCTTCAATATGCCTTTCACCAACATGCAGTGTTTCCTTGATTGAATTAGCTCTCACACCAATATTTGCATCTAGAGCCTTTGCATTGAGGGCTATCTGAAAACGGATGTGGCGCTGAAGTTGCCTGTGAATGTGGAGTTGGTGGCATGTGAAACCCGCATGTGGAGCATTCGTTTGTGTGGGATGCTCTACCAGGTTCATTCCTAGATAATGCACTCAAAGGGCACTAAGCATAGACTGTGAAAAGTGAGTTTCCTTGAGAGCTGCTTGGAAGCCTGATGGTGTGTGAAGTTAGTGAGCCAAATGGAGTTGTTCTCCCACAAGAACCACTCGGCTGATCCTTCTTCAATATGCCCTTCACCAAAATGCAGTGTTTCCTTGATTGAATTAGCTCTCACACCAATATTTGCATCTAGAGCCTTTGCATTGAGGGCTATCTGAAAACGACTGTGGCGCTGAAGTTGCCTGTGAATGTGGAGTTGGTGGCATGTGAAACCCGCATGTGGAGCATTCGTTTGTGTGGGATGCTCTTCCAGGTTCATTCCTAGATAATGCACTCAAAGGGCACTAAGCATGGAGTGTAAAAACTGAGTTTCCTTGAGAGCTGCTTGGAAGCCTGATGGTGTGTGAAGTTAGTGAGCCAAATGGAGTTGTTCTCCCACAAGAACCACTCGGCTGATCCTTCTTCAATATGCCCTTCACCAACATGCAGTGTTTCCTTGATTGAATTAGCTCTCACACCAATATTCGAGTCTCGAGCCTTTGCATTGAGGGCTATCTGAAAACGGCTGTGGCGCTGAAGTTGCCTGAGAATGTGGAGTTGGTGGCATGTGAAATCCGCATGTGGAGCATTCGTTTGTGTGGGATGCTCTTCCAGGTTCAATCCAAGATAATGCACTCAAAGGGCACTAAGCATAGAGTGTGAAAACTGAGTTTCCTTGAGAGCTGCTTGGAAGCCTGATGGTGTGTGAAGTTAGTGAGCCAAATGGAGTTGTTCTCCAACAAGAACCACTCGGCTGATCCTTCTTCAATATGCCCTTCACCAACATGCAGTGTTTCCTTGATTGAATTAGCTCTCACACCAATATTTGCGTCTAGAGCCTTTGCATTGAGGGCTATCTGAAAACGGCTGTGGCGCTGAAGTTGCCTGTGAATGTGGAGTTGGTGGCATGTGAAACCCGCATGTGGAGCATTCGTTTGTGTGGGATGCTCTACCAGGTTCATTCCTAGATAATGCACTCAAAGGCCACTAAGCATAGAGTGTGAAAACTGAGTTTCCTTGAGAGCTGCTTGGAAGCCTCATGGTGTGTGAAGTTAGTGAGCCAAATGGAGTTGTTCTCCCACAAGAACCACTCGGCTGATCCTTCTTCAATATGCCCTTCACCAACATGCAGTGTTTCCTTGATTGAACTAGCTCTCACACCAATATTTGCGTCTAGAGCCTTTGCATTGAGGGCTATCTGAAAACGGCTGTGGCGCTGAAGTTGCCTGTGAATGTGGAGTTGGTGGCATGTGAAACCCGCATGTGGAGCATTCGTTTGTGTGGGATGCTCACCAAGCTTCATTTCAGTCCTAGGCACTCAAAGGGCACTAAGCATGGAGTGTGAAAACTGAGTTTCCTTGAGAGCTGCTTGGAACCCTGATGGTGTGTGAAGTTAGGGAGCGAAACGGAGTTGTTCTCCCACAAGATCCACTTGGCTGATCCTTCTTCAATATGCCCTTCACCAACATGCAGTGTTTCCTTGATTGAATTAGCTCTCACATCAATATTTGTGTCTAGAGCCTTTGCATTGAGGGCTATCTGAAAACGGCTGTGGCGCTGAAGTTGCCTGTGAATGTGGAGTTGGTGGCATGTGAAACCCGCATGTGGAGCATTCGTTTGTGTGGGATGCTCTACCAGGTTCATTCCTAGATAATGCACTAAAAGGGCACTAAGCATAGAGGGTAAAAACTGAGTATCCTTGAGAGCTGCTTGGAACCCTGATGGTGTGTGAAGTTAGTGAGCCTATTGGAGTTGTTCTCCCACAAGAACCACTCGGCTGATCCTTCTTCAAAATGCCTTTCACCAACATGCAGTGTTTCCTTGATTGAATTAGCTCTCACACCAATATTTGCGTCTAGAGCCTTTGCATTGAGGGCTATTTGAAAACGGCTGTGGCGCTGAAGTTGCCTGTGAATGTGGAGTTGGTGGCATGTGAAACCCGCATGTGGAGCATTCGTTTGTGTGGGATGCTCTACCAGGTTCATTCCTAGATAATGCACTCAAAGGGCACTAAGCATAGAGTGTGAAAACTGAGTTTCCTTGAGAGCTGCTTGGAAGCCTGATGGTGTGTGAAGTTAGTGAGCCAAATGGAGTTGTTCTCCCACAAGAACCACTCGGCTGATCCTTCTTCAATATGCCCTTCACCAACATGCAGTGTTTCCTTGATTGAATTAGCTCTCACACCAATATTTGCGTCTAGAGCCTTTGCATTGAGGGCTATTTGAAAACGGCTGTGGCGCTGAAGTTGCCTGTGAATGTGGAGTTGGTGGCATGTGAAACCCGCATGTGGATCATTCGTTTGTGTGGGATGCTCTACCAGGTTCATTCCTAGATAATGCACTCAAAGGCCACTAAGCATAGAGTGTGAAAACTGAGTTTCCTTGAGAGCTGCTTGGAAGCCTGATGGTGTGTGAAGTTAGTGAGCCAAATGGAGTTGTTCTCCCACAAGAACCACTCGGCTGATCCTTCTTCAATATGCCCTTCACCAACATGCAGTGTTTCCTTGATTGAATTAGCTCTCACACCAATATTTGCGTCTAGAGCCTTTGCATTGAGGGCTATCTGAAAACGGCTGTGGCGCTGAAGCTGCCTGTGAATGTGGAGTTGGTGGCATGTGAAACCCGCATGTGGAGCATTCGTTTGTGAGGGATGCTCTACCAGGTTCATTCCTAGATAATGCACTCAAAGGCCACTAAGCATAGAGTGTGAAAACTGAGTTTCCTTGAGAGCTGCTTGGAAGCCTGATGGTGTGTGAAGTTAGTGAGCCAAATGGAGTTGTTCTCCCACAAGAACCACTCGGCTGATCCTTCTTCAATATGCCCTTCACCAACATTCAGTGTTTCGTTTCCTTGATTGAACTAGCTCTCACACCAATATTTGCGTCTCGAGCCTTTGCATTGAGGGCTATCTGAAAACGGATGTGGCGCTGAAGTTGCCTGTGAATGTGGAGTTGGTGGCATGTGAAACCCGCGTGTGGAGCATTCGTTTGTGTGGGATGCTCACCAAGCTTCATTTCAGTCCTAGGCACTCAAAGGGCACTAAGCATAGAGTGTGAAAACTGAGTTTCCTTGAGAGCTGCTTGGAACCCTGATGGTGTGTGAAGTTAGGGAGCGAAACGGAGTTGTTCTCCCACAAGATCCACTTGGCTGATCCTTCTTCAATATGCCCTTCACCAACATGCAGTGTTTCCTTGATTGAACTAGCTCTCACACCAATATTTGCGTCTAGAGCCTTTGCATTGAGGGCTATCTGAAAACAGCTGTGGCGCTGAAGTTGCCTGTGAATGTGGAGTTGGTGGCAAGGTAAACCCGCATGTGGACCATTCGTTTGTGTGGGATGCTCTACCAGGTTCATTCCTAGATAATGCACTCAAAGGGCACTAAGCAGAGAGTGTGAAAACTGAGTTTCCTTGAGAGCTGCTTGGAAGCCTGATGGTGTGTGAAGTTAGTGAGCCAAATGGAGTTGTTCTCCCACAAGAACCACTCGGCTGATCCTTCTTCAATATGCCCTTCACCAACATGCAGTGTTTCCTTGATTGAGTTAGCTCTCACACCAATATTTGCGTCTAGAGCCTTTGCATTGAGGGCTATCTGAAAACGGCTGTGGCGCTGAAGTTGCCTGTGAATGTGGAGTTGGTGGCATGTGAAACCCGCATGTGGAGCATTCGTTTGTGTGGGATGCTCTACCAGGTTCATTCCTAGATAATGCACTCAAAGGGCACTAAGCATAGAGTGTGAAAAGTGAGTTTCCTTGAGAGCTGCTTGGAAGCCTGATGGTGTGTGAAGTTAGTGAGCCAAATGGAGTTGTTCTCCCACAAGAACCACTCGGCTGATCCTTCTTCAATATGCCCTTCACCAACATTCAGTGTTTCGTTTCCTTGATTGAACTAGCTCTCACACAAATATTTGCATCTAGAGCCTTTGCATTGAGGGCTATCTGAAAACGGCTGTGGCGCTGAAGTTGCCTGTGAATGTGGAGTTGGTGGCATGTGAAACCCGCATGTGGAGCATTCGTTTGTGAGGGATGCTCTACCAGGTTCATTCCTAGATAATGCACTCAAAGAGCACTAAACATAGAGTGTGAAAACTGAGTATCCTTGAGAGCTGCTTGGAAGCCTGATGGTGTGTGAAGTTAGTGAGCCAAATGGAGTTGTTCTCCCACAAGAACCACTCGGTTGATCCTTCTTCAATATGCACTTCACCAACATGCAGTGTTTCCTTGATTGAATTAGCTCTCACACCAATATTTGCATCTAGAGCCTTTGGATTGAGGGCTATCTGAAAACGGCTGTGGCGCTGAAGTTGCCTGTGAATGTGGAGTTGGTGGCATGTGAAACCCGCATGTGGAGCATTCGTTTGTGTGGGATGCTCTACCAGGTTCATTCCTAGATAATGCACTCAAAGGGCACTAAGCATAGAGTGTGAAAAGTGAGTTTCCTTGAGAGCTGCTTGGAAGCCTGATGGTGTGTGAAGTTAGTGAGCCAAATGGAGTTGTTCTCCCACAAGAACCACTCGGCTGATCCTTCTTCAATATGCCCTTCACCAACATGCAGTGTTTCCTTGATTGAATTAGCTCTCACACCAATATTTGCATCTAGAGCCTTTGCATTGAGGGCTATCTGAAAACGGCAGTGGCGCTGAAGTTGCCTGTGAATGTGGAGTTGGTGGCATGTGAAACCCGCATGTGGAGCATTCGTTTGTGTGGGATGCTCTTCCAGGTTCATTCCTAGATAATGCACTCAAAGGGCACTAAGCATGGAGTGTAAAAACTGAGTTTCCTTGAGAGCTGCTTGGAAGCCTGATGGTGTGTGAAGTTAGTGAGCCAAATGGAGTTGTTCTCCCACAAGAACCACTCGGCTGATCCTTCTTCAATATGCCCTTCACCAACATGCAGTGTTTCCTTGATTGAATTAGCTCTCACACCAATATTTGAGTCTCGAGCCTTTGCATTGAGGGCTATCTGAAAACGGCTGTGGCGCTGAAGTTGCCTGAGAATGTGGAGTTGGTGGCATGTGAAATCCGCATGTGGAGCATTCGTTTGTGTGGGATGCTCTTCCAGGTTCAATCCAAGATAATGCACTCAAAGGGCACTAAGCATAGAGTGTGAAAACTGAGTTTCCTTGAGAGCTGCTTGGAAGCCTCATGGTGTGTGAAGTTAGTGAGCCAAATGGAGTTGTTCTCCCACAAGAACCACTCGGCTGATCCTTCTTCAATATGCCCTTCACCAACATTCAGTGTTCCGTTTCCTTGATTGAACTAGCTCTCACACCAATATTTGCGTCTCGAGACTTTGCATTGAGGGCTATCTGAAAACGGATGTGGCGCTGAAGTTGCCTGTGAATGTGGAGTTGGTGGCATGTGAAACCCGCGTGTGGAGCATTCGTTTGTGTGGGATGCTCACCAAGCTTCATTTCAGTCCTAGGCACTCAAAGGGCACTAAGCATAGAGTGTGAAAACTGAGTTTCCTTGAGAGCTGCTTGGAACCCTGATGGTGTGTGAAGTTCGGGAGCGAAACGGAGTTGTTCTCAGACAAGATCCACTTGGCTGATCCTTCTTCAATATGCCCTTCACCAACATGCAGTGTTTCCTTGATTGAATTAGCTCTCACATCAATATTTGTGTCTAGAGCCTTTGCATTGAGGGCTATCTGAAAACGGATGTGGCGCTGAAGTTGCCTGTGAATGTGGAGTTGGTGGCATGTGAAACCCGCATGTGGAGCATTCGTTTGTGTGGGATGCTCTACCAGGTTCATTCCTAGATAATGCACTAAAAGTGCACTAAGCATAGAGAGTAAAAACTGAGTATCCTTGAGAGCTGCTTGGAAGCCTGAAGGTGTGTGAAGTTAGTGAGCCAAGTGGAGTTGTTCTCCCACAAGAACCACTCGGCTGATCCTTCTTCAATATGCCCTTCACCAACATGCAGTGTTTCCTTGATTGAATTAGCTCTCACACCAATATTTGCGTCTAGAGCCTTTGCATTGAGGGCTATCCGAAAACGGCTGTGGCGCTGAAGTTGCCTGTGAATGTGGAGTTGGTGGCATGTGAAACCCGCATGTGGACCATTCGTTTGTGTGGGATGCTCTACCAGGTTCATTCCTAGATAATGCACTCAAAGGGCACTAAGCAGAGAGTGTGAAAACTGAGTTTCCTTGAGAGCTGCTTGGAAGCCAGATGGTGTGTGAAGTTAGTGAGCCAAATGGAGTTGTTCTCCCACAAGAACCACTCGGCTGATCCTTCTTCAATATGCCCTTCACCAACATGCAGTGTTTCATTTCCTTGATTGAACTAGCTCTCACACCAATATTTGCGTCTAGAGCCTTTGCATTGAGGGCTATCTGAAAACGGCTGTGGCGCTGAAGTTGCCTGTGAATGTGGAGTTGGTGGCAAGGTAAACCCGCATGTGGACCATTCGTTTGTGTGGGATGCTCTACCAGGTTCATTCCTAGATAATGCACTCAAAGGGCACTAAGCAGAGAGTGTGAAAACTGAGTTTCCTTGAGAGCTGCTTGGAAGCCTGATGGTGTGTGAAGTTAGTGAGCCAAATGGAGTTGTTCTCCCACAAGAACCACTCGGCTGATCCTTCTTCAATATGCCCTTCACCAACATGCAGTGTTTCCTTGATTGAGTTAGCTCTCACACCAATATTTGCGTCTAGAGCCTTTGCATTGAGGGCTATCTGAAAACGGCTGTGGCGCTGAAGTTGCCTGTGAATGTGGAGTTGGTGGCATGTGAAACCCGCATGTGGAGCATTCGTTTGTGTGGGATGCTCTACCAGGTTCATTCCTAGATAATGCACTCAAAGGGCACTAAGCATAGAGTGTGAAAAGTGAGTTTCCTTGAGAGCTGCTTGGAAGCCTGATGGTGTGTGAAGTTAGTGAGCCAAATGGAGTTGTTCTCCCACAAGAACCACTCGGCTGATCCTTCTTCAATATGCCCTTCACCAACATTCAGTGTTTCGTTTCCTTGATTGAACTAGCTCTCACACCAATATTTGCATCTAGAGCCTTTGCATTGAGGGCTATCTGAAAACGGCTGTGGCGCTGAAGTTGCCTGTGAATGTGGAGTTGGTGGCATGTGAAACCCGCATGTGGAGCATTCGTTTGTGAGGGATGCTCTACCAGGTTCATTCCTAGATAATGCACTCAAAGAGCACTAAACATAGAGTGTGAAAACTGAGTATCCTTGAGAGCTGCTTGGAAGCCTGATGGTGTGTGAAGTTAGTGAGCCAAATGGAGTTGTTCTCCCACAAGAACCACTCGGCTGATCCTTCTTCAATATGCCCTTCACCAACATGCAGTGTTTCCTTGATTGAATTAGCTCTCACACCAATATTTGCGTCTAGAGCCTTTGCATTGAGGGCTATCTGAAAACGGCTGTGGCGCTGAAGTTGCCTGTGAATGTGGAGTTGGTGGCATGTGAAACCCGCATGTGGAACATTCGTTTGTGTGGGATGCTCTACCAGGTTCATTCCTAGATAATGCACTCAAAGGGCACTAAGCATAGAGTGTGAAAACTGAGTTTCCTTGAGAGCTGCTTGGAAGCCTGATGGTGTGTGAAGTTAGTGAGCCAAATGGAGTTGTTCTCCCACAAGAACCACTCGGCTGATCCTTCTTCAATATGCCCTTCACCAACATGCAGTGTTTCCTTGATTGAATTAGCTCTCACACCAATATTTGCATCTAGAGCCTTTGCATTGAGGGCTATCTGAAAACGGCTGTGGCGCTGAAGTTGCCTGTGAATGTGGAGTTGGTGGCATGTGAAACCCGCATGTGGAGCATTCGTTTGTGTGGGATGCTCTTCCAGGTTCATTCCTAGATAATGCACTCAAAGGGCACTAAGCATGGAGTGTAAAAACTGAGTTTCCTTGAGAGCTGCTTGGAAGCCTGATGGTGTGTGAAGTTAGTGAGCCAAATGGAGTTGTTCTCCCACAAGAACCACTCGGCTGATCCTTCTTCAATATGCCCTTCACCAACATGCAGTGTTTCCTTGATTGAATTAGCTCTCACACCAATATTTGAGTCTCGAGCCTTTGCATTGAGGGCTATCTGAAAACGGCTGTGGCGCTGAAGTTGCCTGAGAATGTGGAGTTGGTGGCATGTGAAATCCGCATGTGGAGCATTCGTTTGTGTGGGATGCTCTTCCAGGTTCAATCCAAGATAATGCACTCAAAGGGCACTAAGCATAGAGTGTGAAAACTGAGTTTCCTTGAGAGCTGCTTGGAAGCCTGATGGTGTGTGAAGTTAGTGAGCCAAATGGAGTTGTTCTCCAACAAGAACCACTCGGCTGATCCTTCTTCAATATGCCCTTCACCAACATGCAGTGTTTCCTTGATTGAATTAGCTCTCACACCAATATTTGCGTCTAGAGCCTTTGCATTGAGGGCTATCTGAAAACGGCTGTGGCGCTGAAGTTGCCTGTGAATGTGGAGTTGGTGGCATGTGAAACCCGCATGTGGAGCATTCGTTTGTGTGGGATGCTCTACCAGGTTCATTCCTAGATAATGCACTCAAAGGCCACTAAGCATAGAGTGTGAAAACTGAGTTTCCTTGAGAGCTGCTTGGAAGCCTCATGGTGTGTGAAGTTAGTGAGCCAAATGGAGTTGTTCTCCCACAAGAACCACTCGGCTGATCCTTCTTCAATATGCCCTTCACCAACATGCAGTGTTTCCTTGATTGAATTAGCTCTCACCCCAATATTTGCGTCTAGAGCCTTTGCATTGAGGGCTATCTGAAAACGGCTGTGGCGCTGAAGTTGCCTGTGAATGTGGAGTTGGTGGCATGTGAAACCCGCATGTGGAGCATTCGTTTGTGTGGGATGCTCTACCAGGTTCATTCCTAGATAATGCACTCAAAGGCCACTAAGCATAGAGTGTGAAAACTGAGTTTCCTTGAGAGCTGCTTGGAAGCCTCATGGTGTGTGAAGTTAGTGAGCCAAATGGAGTTGTTCTCCCACAAGAACCACTCGGCTGATCCTTCTTCAATATGCCCTTCACCAACATGCAGTGTTTCATTTCCTTGATTGAACTAGCTCTCACACCAATATTTGCGTCTAGAGCCTTTGCATTGAGGGCTATCTGAAAACGGCTGTGGCGCTGAAGTTGCCTGTGAATGTGGAGTTGGTGGCATGTGAAACCCGCATGTGGAGCATTCGTTTGTGTGGGATGCTCTACCAGGTTCATTCCTAGATAATGCACTCAAAGGGCACTAAGCATAGAGTGTGAAAAGTGAGTTTCCTTGAGAGCTGCTTGGAAGCCTGATGGTGTGTGAAGTTAGTGAGCCAAATGGAGTTGTTCTCCCACAAGAACCACTCGGCTGATCCTTCTTCAATATGCCCTTCACCAACATTCAGTGTTTCGTTTCCTTGATTGAACTAGCTCTCACACCAATATTTGCATCTAGAGCCTTTGCATTGAGGGCTATCTGAAAACGGCTGTGGCGCTGAAGTTGCCTGTGAATGTGGAGTTGGTGGCATGTGAAACCCGCATGTGGAGCATTCGTTTGTGAGGGATGCTCTACCAGGTTCATTCCTAGATAATGCACTCAAAGAGCACTAAACATAGAGTGTGAAAACTGAGTATCCTTGAGAGCTGCTTGGAAGCCTGATGCTGTGTGAAGTTAGTGAGCCAAATGGAGTTGTTCTCCCACAAGAACCACTCGGCTGATCCTTCTTCAATATGCCCTTCACCAACATGCAGTGTTTCCTTGATTGAATTAGCTCTCACACCAATATTTGCGTCTAGAGCCTTTGCATTGAGGGCTATCTGAAAACGGCTGTGGCGCTGAAGTTGCCTGTGAATGTGGAGTTGGTGGCATGTGAAACCCGCATGTGGAACATTCGTTTGTGTGGAATGCTCTACCAGGTTCATTCCTAGATAATGCACTAAAAGGGCACTAAGCATAGAGTGTGAAAACTGAGTTTCCTTGAGAGCTGCTTGGAAGCCTGATGCTGTGTGAAGTTAGTGAGCCAAATGGAGTTGTTCTCCCACAAGAACCACTCGGCTGATCCTTCTTCAATATGCCCTTCACCAACATGCAGTGTTTCCTTGATTGAATTAGCTCTCACACCAATATTTGCATCTAGAGCCTTTGCATTGAGGGCTATCTGAAAACGGCTGTGGCGCTGAAGTTGCCTGTGAATGTGGAGTTGGTGGCATGTGAAACCCGCATGT
>NW_026699841.1:0-25080 GCF_030435755.1 Ochotona princeps | reverse complement strand
AAAAACCGCTTTGACATGAAACGTGGCTATAGATGTATACGTTTCTATGTTTTGTTTTTTTTTTAATGGACTTGTGTTGCCTGCGTACTGACAGCAACAGGATCCCGGAGTACTCACTGGAACTAAATAATACGTCATCATAAATTTTCGCAAAAGACGAAGATTACCGCTTTTTCGTGACAATATTATCATTTTGAGCATCATTACTATTATTTGGAGCAACAGCAGCAGCCCTGAAAGTAGTAGTAGTAGTAGTATTAGGTAGTTTGCCTTGAAGCCTAGAGTAGCACAGCACCAACAGCAGCGAAAAAAGAAACAGCAGCCGCAACAGCAGACGTAGAAGAAGAAGCAGCAGGAGAAAATCATAATGTCATCCCGTTGGGGGCGACAGAGTACGAGAGAGGAGCAGCAGCAGCAGCACAAGCAAAAGCAGAAGGAGCAGCAGGAGCAGAAGCTCCGCTCCAGCTTACGCAGACAACGAAACAAAGAAACACAATCAGGCGGAAATGTCAAGGAGACAGTCACTGGTCGAAACGTTCTTGCAAAGCAAATTTTTTTTTCCATGCAAAGTTTTGTTAGAGGTCTGCCCAGGAAGAGCAAAATGAGATTATGGCTTGTGTGGGGCTGTAAATGTAGGTTTGCGTATGAAGTGTGGAGGAGTTTTATTGGATTTGTATTGTAGAAGAGATACACAGAAGAAGAAAGTTTTATGAAGAAAGCGAGAATGTGGACGGAAGGCTATTTGAGCCAAGGAAGGGGTTTCTATACAATGAGAGAAGGACGTGTGAGGACATACAGGTTGAGTGAAGGAGGTTCCAAGTGTAGGAGCTTTGAATGAATGCATGTTAAGAGAGAGACACGAACTTGAGAGGAAAGATTTTCCAGTAAGCTTATGTGGGGAGAGAGAGAGATTTGAGGGTGAGGGTGTTACAGGAGTGCAGAGAAAGAGAGAGAAAGGAATTTGAGAGAAAGAATTTTCCAGTAAGTTTATGTGGAGAGAGAGAAAGGAATTTGAGGGGAAGGACTTCGTAGTAAGTTTCAGTACAAAGAGAGAAGGTAATTTGAAGAGAAAAACTCTTCAGTAATCTGATATACAAAGAGAGAAGGTTTTCTGAGGGGGAAGGAGTACCTGAGTTTATGTACAGAGAGAGAAGGTCATTAGAGAAAAGGATTTCGTTTCTCAATATAGAGAAAAAGAGAAAACATTCGAAAGAAGAGTTCGCGTGTGCTCATATAGAGGTATAGTGAGGTATGAAGGAGAAGTATTTGAGTGCATAGAAAGCAAGGAAATCGTTAGAAGAGAATGTTTTGAGTCTGTACATAAAGACGTAAAGCTGTTCTGACAGGAGAGTATGTGAGTACGAATACAAAGATGGTCTCCTGAGGAGGCGTCTGTGTGCCCATATATACATATATATATATATATATATGGGAGAGGAGGAATGGTGTCTGAGGGCATATGGAAGAAAAGGAGCGTTTTCCTTCTTTCCGATTTATTTTGCGAAGAACAATAATGAAAAGGAGGGGAGGTTTGTGGGTTTGTGAAGAGTATTTCATTTATAATACTCTTGTTCAACAGGTGGTGCATGTAGAGTTCCTCACGTGGAGATAAATATACTGTGAAGACGAGAACAGCGGCCTTGTAATAGTAATATTAGTAATAAGTGTAGTAGTAATAGTAATAATAATAGTAATAGTAGTAACAGTAGCACTAGTAACAGTAGTAACAGGGCTACAATGCGAGTGGACTGGAGATATGTATAGACCAGAAGAGCGGCCTTATAATAATAGTAGTAGTAGTACTATTACTTGTAACGATGATACTAGTAGTGGTAGTGACAGTACTAGTAGATGTACCCAAGAGCATTGGACATTTCATCGTAAAGAAAAATATAACGGAGCAGGCAGTATATCTGTGTTAAGACAGAAAAACAACTACTTCTTCTTTTTCTGCCTCCCGTCTTTCTCTGATAGCAGCAGAAGCACTAGATCCGTCCCACACACTGGAAGGACTGTACAGGAGTCGAAGGTTTCAATGAAAAGATGAAGGAGAAGAAAAAACAGTAGCAACAGCAATAGCAGTCTTAGCAACACTAGTAGTAAGAGAAGCAGCAATCGTAGCAATAGTGGCAATAGTAACAATAGAAGCAGCAGCAGTAGTAGTAATAGCAGCAGCAGTAGTAGCAATACCGGCAGCAGTAGTAGCACTAGCAACAGCAGTAGTAGCACTAGCAGCAGCAGTAGTAGCACTAGCAGCAACAGTACTAGCAATAACAGCAGCAGTAATAGTAGCAAGAGCAGCGGTAATAGTAGCCATAGAAGCAGCAGTAGTAGGACTACAAGCAGCAATACTAGAAATAGGAGCGGAAATAGTAGAAATAGAAGCAGAGATAGTAGCAACACCACTTATACCAGCAGTACACGTAATAGCAATAGCAGTAGTAGCAGTGGCAATATTTGCAGCAATAGCCGTGAGAGAAATAGTGAAGCAATAGCACCACTAATAACCATGAGAACAGAAGTAAAGCAGTAGTAGCAATACTAGGAATAGCAGCAATACTAGCATTAGCAGCAGTACTAGCATTAGCAGCAATACTAGCAATAGCAACAATACCAATAGCAAAGGACAACAGAAATAGCAAAAGGAACAATAGCAATAGCAGTAGCAACAGCAGCGGAGCTAGAAGCAGCGTTGAATAACAGTGAAGTGGGGGTGAAGTTGTAGTAGCTTTGGCATTATACTAGCCTTAGCAGTAGTAGATAGACTACTATGAGAATAGACTTCAGCGGAATTTCTTTCAGTTTCTCTCAGAGCGTCAGATGTGCTGCTGCAAAACTTTATCTTCCTTTTCGCATTGTCTTGCAGCCAAATTCTAGTCTCTCTTTCTTCAACAGATATTGGTGCTACCCTAAAACACTTTTGATATGCATGGAGAGGGTGCTTCCATACATAGGGGTGACTTACCTGGCAAATATATATATATATATTATATATATATTAAATATATATAATATATATTAAATATATATAATATATATATCTATATTTATACATGGATGCTCTTGCTATGAACGGTATTGGTACATTATTATCATATAGGGCTCGTTTCACTTTAGCATTATTTTTCACCACAGGAAACAATGTTTATATACGTGTACCCAGGGACAATTCGACGTAGGAGCATCTGCTTTTCTGAAGCGTTTCAAGACCAGGAATTCTTTTTCCTCCAGCAACAAGTCTCCTCAAGAAAAATATATATATATATATCGAGCAGAAAATTGTCGCTTCAGTACTACTAGTACTACCCTGCTACATCTGCTCTGTAAATTAGTAGCTGTGCTGCTTCTGCACACACAAATACATATACTATTTGCTGTGCTGTAGCTGACTACAGTACAAATACGCCGCCTGTACACGAAGTACTGCGGCTGCTGCCTCCCTCCACACTAACAGTGGGCTGCATCATCGTCAGGTGAAAAAAACATATATACACTTAGTTACAGTATATACGTACATATATGTTTATATACGTATATGTGTGTATTTCTGTGTATCTTTTATATTACATATGAAATCTTCACATTCCTGCTATATATCGATATAGCATATGAATTTCTGCACTACTGCAGAAATTCATATATAGGGGAGTGCAAGGCAGACAATACTTAACACGCTGCACATCCTTAATACGCTGGTTTACATATATGTATACATATATACATGTATTCATATATATGTATGGACAGCTGTATAGACGGTAGTAACAGAAGGAGATCGTAACGAGGGCAGCTATCTACCTGTACAGAAGTTACCTGAACTGTACTGCACTTCTGATGAGGGCTAGAGAACACCCTGTAGTGCTGTACTAGCTTCATGTCTACATACCCTAATTTACATATATATATATATATATGTTGGTGGGTCGCAACGCATGGATGGCAGCTGTTTATTGTTGTCGGATGAATTGTCAACTACATATATATATATATATAACCACTCGCCACAATTCACACAGCACTGTATAATATATAAACTACACATGAACTCTGCATTTGAGCACCAGCAAGTACTACTACTGTTGTTGTATTTATAGTAGTAGTAGTAGTAATAGTCAGAGACATACAGTTGCTCTCCGGTGTATATATATGTGTATCATTGTCTATCTGAGAATTGTACATTATTATATTCCTACTAGTAGTAATACTACTAGTAGTAGTAATGATGGATACTGGGCAGGTCTACTACTACTACTATTACTACTGCTACTACTACCACATTATTATTACATTTTGGGTGCCTTATACACTTACGTCTATAACTACTGTTGTACACGGTAGAAATGGTAGGTAGCTGGACAATAATACACATACACAGACACACACACACACATTCGTACACACAAACACATATACATACATGGAGGACGTGCAATAATACTTTTTCTGTGCACGACTTGAAAGCAACTCCGTAGTAATGCACAATACGTGTATGTTATACTCATCCTGTACTGCTATAGTCATTTCAGCAGGCCTGAAAAAGCCACTATACAATATTGCACATACAAACTATATGCTACTACTACTACTACCACTACTAGTACTCTTATAACAATACGACTACATCTACTACTACTGCTACTGTTATGATAATACTACTACTACTACCACTACTGCTACTGTTCTAATAGTACTGCTACTATTTTTGCGACTACTACTGTTACTGCTGTTACAATAATAGTACCACTACTATTGCTGCGACTATTCTATTACTACTGCTGCGATTACTACTACTACCACTGCGTGTATTAGTGTGCTAAGGTACTAACAGCAGGACAGGAGGCAGTTATACCGTGCTGCACCTGCGAGGCATATACACCACTACCACACGTGAGCCTGATACTACAGCTACCACTATTCTACAGGAATATCAACGTGTCAGAAGGCAGCTGTACATGACTAGCATATACTACTACTGCTAGTAGGTGTACTAGCAATAGTAATATTACTTACACTTTACTACTACTACTATGCTGCAGCAATACCAACATATAAGAAGGCAACTACACAATGTGGACGTAATACTGAAGATGAATGCACTACTATTACTGATTGTATATATATATATACTCTACCACTACGTATATATATGTATATAGTACTCTTCCCCCCCCCCCCCCCTTCATATATATATATATGTACGTATAGTAGTTCCGTTTGGATATTAGGCCAGAAGGCAGCTGTTTGTTGAATTAGTGGCATGAAGGAAGTAGTGTCCGCTGTAGTATGCCACAAGCCAGTAGTATAATAACCACCACTGAGCCATACTACCACTACTAGTACTACTACCACTACTACATGTAATATTACCACTATTACTAATAGAATCACTATTATTATTACTACTATTGTTACTACTGTTTTTGCTAGTGTCATTAGTGGTGGTGTTGCTGCCACTGTAGTGGTCAAGTCATCTTGACGTCGGGCAGATCTCCCTGCCAGAGGAGGCTGCTGCGCTGTCAACTGTACTACTATTACTACTACTACTACCCCCCATATGAACAACACAAGGAGCAACAGAGACAACAGCAACAGAGACAGCAGCAGCGGGTGGTAGCAGAAAAGGGAATCGTTATGGGAGCAGAGAAGGAAAAGCTGCGAAAAAACAACGAAATTCTTCTTGAAACTTGAGGGATCTGTACCTGCATATATGTATATATATATATACATACATAGATACATATATATATGTATGTGTATATATATATATATTATATGAACATATATACGTACATTTACCGTGGTAGACTATCAGTAGAAGAAGATGAATAGGAAAATAAAATAGCATTGTTGGTGGTGCGGAATAGGCATCTACGTGAATTACATGTTCTTGTTTTGCAGAGCATCGTAAGCGGAGGACTACCTACACACGAGAGAGAGAGAAAGAAGAAGCAGCAGCAGTAGCTGCACGAGTAGGAAGAGCAACATACTAGTAGCAGAGGGAAGAGTAGGGCAGAGTGAGAAAAGAAAAGAACAACGTTTCCAGCAGAAACATTTTTATCCAGCAGGCTTGAATGAAAAGTAGAACATACAGGAGGACATAATACTGCTGCTGCTGCTGCCAGTACTGCTGTTGTGGTCCTGCTATCGCCGCTTGTTTAGGCAAGAGTAGTCTGTTGCTGCGCTCTCAAGCGAATGACGTGTGTATGTTGCGATTTTGCGTAAAGATCTCTTTCTGTTTTTGTTGCTGAGTGTACTTCCATCCCGGTGTATGGTTGCTAATTATATATAGTGGACAGCGTATTCCTATATTATTTATATATCTTTCTCGTTCTCTCGGGTCCAGTCTATCTGTCTCTCTCTCTCTGTGGCTCCTTCAAAACAAACCTGCTCAAATACCTTCGCATTTGCTCTTGCTGCTGCTGCTACTATCGCTGCTGCGATTGTGGCAGCGGCTGCTGCTGCTGCAGCATTTCCCGGAGCAACTCTCTTTGCATCCTTCAACACAAAACAGATACGCCTGTAAGCTTTCTATCCAGTTTTCACGAGGAAAAACTGAAAGAAAGAAGTGACTGACGTGTTGCTGTGTTTAAGAGGAGGAGGAAAGTGGATGTAAAAGAGAATTCCAGTGTTCTCCGAGGCAGCAAAAATCTCTACATTGTTGATGGAACGCATACGCTGAGAAAGCTGATGAAGCAACCGTCAAGAAGAGATAGAATGGACTATGAATATTTCAATACGGCTGCTCTTGCTCTTTTTTTCCACATTGAACCCCGTTCTCACCTATTATATTAAACATAGCGACGGGTGCAACAGTTGCTGCTGCTCTCGTTCTGCGTCAATCACCCACAACAGAAAGTTGCCTGAGTGTTTTTTCTGGTGTCGTTACACCTCAGGATAACGTTCTGCTGGCAATACTACTTTGATGCCATTAAACCTGGGGGAAACGTTTCACTGTCGCAGTTGTTTTTGGTGTCACTACACTTAGAAGGACGTTTTGTCGTTTCTGTTTTTCTGGTGTCGTTACACCTGACAGAAGTGTTTTGTTGTTTCTGTCCTTCCAGGTGGCAATATACCTCAGAAAAACTTATCACTGTTACCATTTTTCTAGGTGTCGTTACACCGCAAGACAACGTCTCGGCGTGTCTCTACTTTCGCGTGTCAATACACCTCAAACAAACGTTGATCCTGTTTTTTTCCGGTGTGACATCACATCAGAAGGACGTTTCGGGGCTTCTGTTTTTCCTGGTGTCAATACAGCTCGGACATTTGGCTGTGCGTGTTTGTCTGGTTTCATTAGACCTCAGAAAACGTGTGAATGATTGGTACTTTTTGCAGGTGTCAATACACCTCAGCAACAATGTCACGTTTTCCTTATTTTTGCGTTTCACTACACTTCAAGAGGACCTCACGTTGCTTCTGTTTTTTTCTGGTGTCGCCACGCCTCAGAATGACATGTTGCTTCTGTTTTTTCTGGTGTCGTCACAACTCAGAAGGACGTTTAGGTGTTCCCGTTTTTTTCTGGTGTCAGTACACCGCTGAAGGACGTTCCGGTGTTCCGGTTTATTCTGACGTCACCACACCTCAGATAGGCGTTCCTCTGTCACAAATTTTCCGCTGTCACTGCAGCTCAGAAAAACGTATGGCTGTCATTATTTTCCTAGGTGTCATTACACCTCAGAAGGATGTTCTTTTGTTACTATTTTTTCCTGGTGTTCAGTACACCTCAAAGAAACATTTCGTTGTTATCATTTTTTCCTGATACCATTACACCTCAGAAGAACGATTTGATATTACCATTTTTCCTGGTGTCATGACACCCCGAACGTTTCGCTCGGTAGTGGTTGTCGAGTATCATCACACCGTGAAAGAACAGCGTGTTGTAGCTCTCTTTTTTTTCCTTTCACTGCAAGTGTCACTGTGCAAGAAAACAGTTTGTTGCTCTTTGTAGGATGATGGTGGTGGTGCAGGTAGAAGTTTTTGCAGCTACGGTTTTGCTTTCCTTCACAGCAAAAAGTTTTCTTCTTGCAGCGTTTCTGTAGTGGTCTCAGAGTTACCACTGCAACAGAAACTACTGCTGCTGCTGCTCACCATTGAGCGAAGGCTGTAACTGCAGCAGAAACAAACGTTTTCCCGGCTGCCGTCAGTGCTTTTTATATATATATATATACTGCAAAGCGACACCAACAACGGCAGCAACAAAAGCTCTCTTGCTGCTTTTGCCTTTTTTTTTACTTGTGCGCTGCTTCCACTTCTACATCTGGGTTCTTGCAGTAGATAATCTTCTTGCTGCGTCTGCTTTTTTGGCTGTGCAGCAGAGATTCTAACTGCTTCTCTGTGTGTGGCGGGTTACTACTACAGTGCACAGTGCTGCTCTGCTTCGAAGTAATGTACTTCACTTTTATTGTAAAAAGAGAAGAATACGTTGGGGGGTTGCTGTGCGTCCAGATAGTATCTGTCTTTTTTTTCCAAGAGAGATACATAGCAACGTTCATGCCACGTGCCGCTGGTGATGCGGGTGTATCTCTCTCTCTATTACACATCAAATATAAGAGGTGGATTCTCTCTCTCCCACTTTTCTGGTGTGTGTGTGTTTGAAGCACGACCAGGCAATGAAGTGAAGTTTTCTTGGCCAGCACAGAAAGACATGTACGTTTGTTGCTCCTTTTTTTGCTGTTCCTTTTTCCTGTTGCTGCTGCTGCAGCAAATGAATGGAGATCGTGTCTGCCCCTTTACACTTACTTTTACATTTTCCAAGCAGAAGTACATCGGGTTTATGGCATGTGTTGAATGACTGCTGTCAAAGCAGAAGAAGCACATGCAACAGCAACAGCAGCAGTAGTGCACCAGAAACAGCAGCACCACTAGTATCAGTAGAAGCAGCAGCAGCAGTAGTCACAGCACCAGTAGCAGCAGCAGCAGCATCAGCTGTATAATCAAAAGTGAAGATCTACATAAATTGCATTTGTAGTAGTTGTTGTAGCTGAAGAAAAACGTCGCTTTATGCAGCAGAATGAACATGAGTTTGCTTTGCTGGCAGGTAGAAATTTCCTGCTCACATGTATAGCGACAGCACTATAATTTCCAGTACAACTGAAGAAGTTGGCAGAGGCGTTTTTCGTCCTCTGAGTAGACGTGCGAATTCTGTTTGTGTATGTAACTCTGCTCCACTGGTCGGTATCCATAGTAGCGAACCACTTTGAGATTACTATTTCAGCAAATAACAACGCTTTTACTTCTTCACAGATATGAGCAACAAATGCAAAACACGAAAAGGAAGCAACAGCAACATGAGCAATACGTGCAGCAGAACAACTTGTAAAAACGAAGTATTGATATGTATATATGTATGTACGTATATATATATATATATATATATATATATATGTGTATATATGTATATGTGTATACATACACGTTTATATACATGTATACATATATATATATATATGTATGTGTATACATACACGTTTATATCCATGTATACATATATATATATGTATGTGTATAATAACGTGTAGCAGCATTAAGAGCAATTGCAGCCACCAAGTCATTATTGGCAATAGCAGCAGCAGAAAAGACTACGCATTGGGAAAGCAAACACACACGCAACAGAGAAAGTAGTCACAGCAATTACTTGAGAAAATATATTTACAAATTATCTCCGTAGGAGAGGCGATGCAGCGTTGTGTCTAAAGTTCTGGGAGCGTTGTGTGTGTCTCCCTCACATGGACGAACACTCGCAGCACGAGCTGCCAAAACGAACTAAAACAGCAAAAGAACCAGAAACAGCAACTCGAAAGAAGCACTCATACGGCTTGCACCAGCACCTGCAGCAGCCGCAACTGCGATAGCAGCAGCAGCAGCCGCGATTGCGATAGCAGCAGCAGCAGCAGCGGCCGCGATTGCGATAGCTGCCGCAGCAGCAGCAACCGCGATTGCGATAGCAGCAGCAGCAGCGGCCGCGATTGCGATAGCTGCCGCAGGCGATTGCGATAGCTGCCGCAGCAGCAGCAACCGCGATTGCGATAGCAGCCGCAGCAGCAGCCGCAGCAGCAGCAAGAGCAATAGTAGTAGTAGCACCCGCAGCAGCAGCTACAGTTGCAGGCTCCTTCCTGGTGTGATGTGACATCTCTTGAAATCGATCGGTCCACCAGCAGCAGGAGGGGGCGACAGCAAAAAAAAAGGAGCAGCAGCCACAACGGCAACAGCAGCAGCAGCAGCAACGGCAACAGCAGCAGCAGCAGCAACGGAATTGCAGCAGCAGCAGCAGCCGTAAGGGCAGTAGCAACAGCAGGAGGAGTGGGGGTACTGGCAACAGCAGCGATGCATGCAGATGCTCTTTTTCCCACAGAGCGGTGATTTGTATTTAGTTGTATATCTTGCTACGTCTGCAATTTTTTTTCAATAAAAAACGGTAGAGAGTGGTGTTGTTAGTGGTGTAACTCGTGCTGCTTCCGTGTTGCGATTGCTACTGCTGTTGCTGCTGCTGTTGCCTGTGCTTTTTTCGACTTATTTACCGAAGCCTCCTCCGTGTGGACACCGTTGCAGCAAGAGTGTTGTTCTCGTGCACTTGCTGCTCGTCAAGTCGTTGGAGACTTGTGAAGACGCCAATAATCGTACTGACAGAAAAAGGAACAGCACTTGCTGCCGTTGCTGCTGCTGTTAGGGCTTCCCTCTTTTTTGTATCATCTTTCTGTCTTTCTCTCTTTCATTCTGCAGTAGCCACAGCTCCTCTTCTCTTTTGTAGTCTTTCTCTTTTTCTTTAGCTTCTCTCTCTTGCAGTAGCCGAACAGTTACTCTACAGTTGTCTCTTCCTGTCTCTCTTTGTCTTTTTTTTTTTCTCCATCTGCAGGAGCTATTATTTTCTCGGAGTTACTCTTCCTTTCTCATACTCTCTTTCCCTATTTCTGCTGACGCAGGTGTTGTTCTCTCTGGCTGCCTCTTCCCCTCTTTCTTTCTGTGGCTCTATGTCTTTGCACAATACTTCAGACGGTTTTCCTATGTGCTCTTTGCTTTTGCTGACGAGTCTAAGGGCGTAGTTTTAGACACACAGGCAGGAGAAGCATCCTTGTATGCACACCTGGTAGCGAGTGCATGTGCAGCAACCGTATATGTTCATATATATGTGTTTATGCTATAGGCCAGAAGAAGTAGTAGAAGTAGTAATTTCTCTCTTTTCCAGTAAGAAGGGAAAAAAGAAAAGGGAAGACAGACCCTACCGCACAGTTGCGGTCGTGTTGTTGTTAACTGGCATCTGAAAAGACAGAGAGAGAGAGAGAGAGAGCAAACAAAGAAGAAGGAGGGGTGCCAAAAGACATCCGTTTTTGCTGTTGATGCGCTAATAGTGAACTAGTATTCTCATTTCTCTTAGACATACTTCTCTGCCGGTGATCGACTGAGAAGCGTTTACTGCTACTACTGCTGCTGTTGCTGCAGCTGCACATGGGGTTGCGTGTATGCGTGGGGCGCGGGTAGTTGAAGCGCACGACTGTCATATGGCGGACAATTTCACTGCATCGACTGCTGCTCGTGCAGCTGCTGATTTTTCTTTTTCTGCTGCTCCTCTTGCTGCTACTACAACGATTGCTGCTGCTGCTGCTCCACCACAACCTCCTACTACTACTGATACTACAACTTTTGCTGCTGCTCCTTCGAGTGCTGCTAATCCTTTTGTTGCTGCTGGTATTTTCTGCGTCTGCTGCTACTTCTGTTGCTGCTCCTTGTGCAGCTAATGACGTCACGGTTCTGAACATAGAACTCCCCTGCTTTCCTTCTTTTTCTTTTTCTTCTTTTTTGTCAGCTGCTCTCGTTGATGAGAAGAGGCATACGCATGCTGCTGTAGCTGCTTCGCCTGATCCCATTGATGCGACTCCGCCGTCTGCTGTTGCAGCTGTTACTCTCCCTCGTCCTCCTGCTCCACCTGCTTCTGCTGGTGCTGCTGCCGCTATATCTCCTCCTGTTTTATCCACTATCGAAACGGAAGGTGAGCAAGCATTGCACATTGGAATAGAGTGGAACACATCGAGCTGCCGATGCTCTTGTGGCATAATTTCTACACTGGAAGAAGCTGCTTCTTGTTTACAGGCAGAACACGGTTCTCGTGCTGCTGGTGCTGTTGCTCGTGCTGCTACTGTCGCTATAGGTGTTCCTGCTGCTGGTGTTGCTGCTTCTGTCGCTCCTGTTACTGCTGCTGCTGTTGTTACTACTGTTGTGGGTGTTGGTATTGCAGCTGCTGGGGTAATGCAGCATGACTTGATGTCGTCATCTTTTGTTCGTGCTTGTGCTGCTGATTGTCTGCGCTTCTGCTGCTAGTGGGACTTCTTTCAAAAATAGATCCTTTTAGCATTTCAGTTGTCCAGACCGTAAAAATCGAAGCAGTTGTTAGTTGTGTGTGGTGGTGGTGCTGCTGCTGCTGCTACCGCTTTTGTTATACGCGTGTATCTTTGCAGGTGAAAATGAAAGCTATCCGGGAGTTACACCTAGTCCTGTTGCAGCTGTTGCTGCTGCTGCTGCTGTTGCTGTTGCGTCTCAACCTCCTCCCGATCGTAGAACAGATGCAACCACTACACATACGTCTGTTCAAGAAGAAGCAGCAGTCGTAATAGCAGCAGCTGAAAAAAGTTCATATAGAAGACGAGCGCCCTCACCACCACTACCAGCATCAGAAGAGATAGTAGTAGATCCTAATAGAGTGACCTTAGCACGCAGTGGGGTGACGACAAGATACACAACGACGGCATATGCAACAGCAACAGCAGCAGCAGCACCGCGTGGGGGGGCAGCAGCAACAGAAGCAACAGCAACGGCCGTAACAACAGCAGGAGAAACAGGAGCAGCAGCAGGAAAAAGAGAAGAAGGAGAAGGTGGAGGAGCGGCTCCTCCAGCGTGTGGTGAAGCAGTAGTCGTATTAGCAGTAGCAGCAGGAGGAGTTAAGCAAGAAGGCAAAGCAATGAAAATACAAAAAAAAGCAACAAGACGCAAACGCAAACGCAGCATTAAAGAAGCATCTGCATTTAAGAAAAAGTGTTTTCTCTTTGCTGCTAGTCGTGGTGGTGCTGCTGCACCAGTAAATAATACGTCTGTGCAACCTGCGGCAGGTCGCTGTCAATTGGCAGGAACAGCTGCACAGATACACGCAGAAATAGAGGAAGACGCCTCAGAATTCCGAGTCACACCATCGACAGCACCATCAGCAGCAGCAGCCGCAGGAAAAGCAGCAACACTAACAGCTCCAGCTGCAGCAGCGACTGCAGCAGCCGCCACAGCAAAGAGGGAAGCCGCAGCAGCACCAGGGGTAGAACAGCAGGGAGGACGTAGTAATGTGAATTGTGTTGCTGCTGTGAAGGGAGAGATTACGGAAACCCTAGCACGTCGCGAAGTAGAACGTCTACATCCAGCAACAGACAGTATGCATTGTACAATCGCAACACCGGGAGGACGGACTCTTCCTGCTTCTGTGTATCAGCGTGTGACAGCAGCAGCAACAACAGTTTCTCCAGCAGAGTCGATGTTAGTGAGAGGCACAGCAGCAGCGCCAAACGCGATGAAGGTGACACCAGCAGTAACAACAGAAACAGCAACAACACCACCAGCAACAGCACCACCACCAATAGCACCAGCAGCGATAGCAGCAGCAGTTTCATCACCAACAGGAGCAGTAGCGGTGACAGCAGCAGCAACACCACTACTCCCATCAACAGCTATAGGAGCAGCAGCTGCAGGACCGCCACCGGAAGAGAGGCATTATAGTGAAGCCGAAGAGGAAGAGTTGTCTCTAACGAAGCATCATAATAATATTAGGAGTAGTAGTAGTGGTAGTGATAGTGGACTACTGTTACGACATGATTCATATCGAGTAGAAGACGAAGAGGTAGAAGTACGTATGTCTGGTTATTTCTGTGCAGACATCGCTTCTTCCAATGTCGACTTGTTTTCTTCTTCCATCACATCAATGGAGGCGCCGCAAGTACAAGGAAGTGTCCTACCACCCTCTCCTTTTGTAAGTGACTCTAGTCTTCCGCGAAGTCACTCAATTCAATCAACCGAAGCAACCGGCGGGGGTGGGTTCACAACACTACCGCCTTCTCCAGTATTTCCTCTTTCTCCTCCTAGTAACACAGCTCCACAACGTTCACTACTGCTGTCTCAAGAAGACGACCCATCCACAGCAGCAGCCACAGCAACACCTACAGGAGGACTAGTAGCAGCAACATCTACAGCAGCATCTGTGGTCGCACGAACAACAGAACCAACAATGATAGCTACACCATCAGCACTACCACCACCACTACCACCGGCAGCAGCAGGAGCAGCAACGCAGGCAAGAGCGAGAAGCGAAACAGCAGCAGTAGCACCAGCACAAGAAGTCGCAGAGCCACTACAGAGATGTATGACTTCATATACAAGCCAACAGGTACGATATAATATACGTCTTAGTAGTGACTTCACTCCTGCAGCATCTGCTCAGTATACGCACAAGTCTGTCACTTCTCCTTTATGGAGCACGTGTCTTTCTCTCACTTATTCTTCTTCCTTTTCGTCTTCTTCTTCTATAGACGTAGCTCCTCTTTCGCGAGAGAGAATCGCTGAAAGTAACATGTCTGCTGTTCTCGCGAGGACTGCTACTGTACCCACTGATATCTCCAGTCCTCTGTTAGCGTCACCTCATCCACGTCCGTCTCCTTCTCCTTATTCTTCTTCTCTTCATCATTCTCTCCTGCATTCACCTGTTCCGTGTCCTACTCACCGCCTCTCGGCACACTCGTTTCCTAGTGTGCATGTGGGTGCTTCTGTGGCTAGAGATGATGCTGCGCCTAATCAACTGAGGAGCTTGTACAATAATAATGCTGCTGCTTCTTCTTGTATCATCTCCGCTCCCCCTCCTTTCTTTCCTCCTACTACCAGTAGTACTACTACTGCTTCTACATCTCTACTTGGTAGTTCTCATTGTGTTTTAGGTAGTGCTCCTGCTGCTAGTAGTGGAGCCACTGGCAGGACTGAAATTATCGCTACAGACCATCCCGAGACTACTGTGAACACGCGTCTGTGTATTGCTGCGACTTCGACTGCTACTCTTACACCTCCTCTTCCTCCTCATATCACTGTTACTACTGCTAATTCGTCTTCTCCATCCACAACGGATACTTCTCGTTGGCTTGGTGCTGCAGCTGTTACTAATCCTGCTGCAGCTGGTTCTGCAGATGAATCGGCGCCTGGTGTGGTCAAGACTCTGTGTGTTGCTGCTACTGCTGCTTCTGTTTGTACGACTACACTAGATATATCTAGTAGTCGGCTGGCTGATGATCCTGATATTGCTGCAATAGCCACTACTACAACTACGAGTAGTGGTAATAGTAGTACTGGTAATGGTACTCGTACTCTTATTACTCCTGATACGAGTAGTAGGGGTCATACTACTACTAGTGGTAGTACTAATAGTACTACTACTATTACAACTACTGCTGCTGCTCATACTAATAGCCCTACTACTACTACTAGTAGTATTACCACTAATACTAATATAAGTACTCTGTGTAGTAGTTCTGATAATTTCTGGCGGGTCGATGAAGATACTGCTGCTATAACTCCGTTTAAAATTTCATGTCGAAGACTGCGTCATGATAGTACTCCTGCTGTTCCCGTTGATTTTTCTGCTACTACTACTACTACTCTTCCTATTAGTACTAGTAGTAATAGTACTACTACTACTAGTAGTAGGACTGCTCTTGCTGAGTCTGCTTGCACTACGTCTACTACTACTACTACTGCTGCTGTTGGTGGTGGTGCTCTTACGTGTCTAACAGAGAAGAGTACGTGTGTTGCTTCAGCTGTTGATTGTGCGGGACTTGAAGACGTGGGAAGCATCACCCTCAGCAACACCAGCAGTAGTGATAGTAGCAACAGTAGTAGCAATAGCAGCAGGAACTACTTAGCCACTAGATACATGAAACAAGAAGAAGAAGAAGAAGAAGAAGAAGAAGAAGAATTACAAACACCCGTACACGATTCTCTTCTTCACAGCAACATAAAGAGTATTACTACTACTCCTCATATAGAGAACACCACAGTGGCTATACCTAGTTGCTTCGCCGTCGAAGCAGAGGATTCCAATCATAACACTAGTGTAAGTAATAATAATAGTAATAGTAGTAAATATAATAATAATAGTAGTAGTAGTCAAGTGTATAGTGTCGATAGTAGTAGTTATCAGAATCACGACGGTCCGTATATGACTAATACTATTATAACTTCTAACACTGCTACCCCCTCTCCATCGTGCATACTTCACACACCCCCATCACCTGTAGGGGACAGCTACAACAGTTTTTGCTTTGATAATAGTAGTCCACTGTGTGCACATATATCATCACCACCACCTACTAGTACTACTATTAGTGCTAATACAACAACTACTGCTCCTACCACTGCTGCTCTTGATAATAATAATAATACAAGTACAACTACTCGTCTTACTAGTAGTAGTAGTATTCCTATGGCTACTACCGCCCTTGCTAATAATTGTACTACGAATACTACTATTATTACTCCTGTTTCTACTACTACTACTAGTAGTAGCACTAGTAGTAGTAGTTGTGTTGCTAATACTGCTGTTGCTGATATTCCCAATACTGTTGTTGCAACTAGTGCTATTGCTAATAATACCACTCCTGCTGCTTTTCCTATAAATACTAATCTCCCCAAAATCACAACAGCTACTACTTCCATTACTACTACCCCCCACATCACTACTACTACTACTACTACTCCCCCTATACCCACAAGTACTACTATGACTCCACCTCGCATCACTACTACTACTCCTACTCCCCATGTAGCTACTACTACTACTACTACTGTTACTCCCCTCCACATCAATGCTACTCCGTCTATGGCTACTACTACTCCTACAACTATTACTCCCCTCCACATCACTACTACTCTTCCTGTTGCTGCTGCTTCCTCTATTTCAATGAAAGCCCCTATTGCCATCCCAACTACGCTACACATAATTACTACTCCGATCCCATTGCTGCTACTACTACTACTACTATTACTGATACTCCTCTCCTAGTTGCTGCTGATAGTACTACTACAACTACTATTAGTCCTCGCCTTGTTGCTGCTACTGATGTTGCTGTTCCCGCTGTTGTTTCTGCTGCTGCTCCTCCTGTTGTTACTACTACCACTCCTCCTCCTCCTCCTTTTGCTCTGAACTCTCTAAACTCTTCCCCTTCTTCTTCTTCTTCATCTTTTTTCTCGTCGCCATGTCCCTCTTCTTCTTCATATTCCCTTCTGTGTTGCACTGATGACCGTAATAATAGTTGTAATACTCCTAGTAGTAGTAGTAGTAATAGTAGTAGCAGTAGATATAATAGTATTGGACATCATCGCGAAGAGGCCACATCTACATTTTCTTCTTTCCCATTGCAGCACGCCACATATTCGGACACTTGTTGTAGCAGTACGGGAAACGCCATGACACCATCACACGAAGAAGAAGAAGGAGACGGACAAGAAGAAGAAGAAGGAAGTGACGAGATCTTCATGGACTTTTCGTTATATGACAAGCAGAATACTCCAACAGCGTGCTCTCCGTATGCTTCGTGTTCCTTCTCTAAATCTTCAAGTGCAGGGCGATTATCTACAATCTCCACAGAAACATCCTTTTCACAATATGAGCCATCCTCGTCTACTTTAAGCTCTCGAACTCTATCCAACTCACCTGCTAATGTCTATACTTCTTCTTCTTCTTTCTGCCCATCGTCACACTCTACTACTACTAATACTCCTGCTACTGCGGCTGCTACTGCTGGTACTAGTACTACCACTGCTGCTGCTGGTTCTACTACTACAATTACTACTGCTGCCGATGCTGGGGGGGTTGCAGCCTTGCAGGCTTCTTACCGTCGTTGTGTGTATGAAAGTACTGCAGCACCAACAACAATAGTGACACCAGCAGTAGCCGCAGCAGCAGCGACACCATCCCCACCAGCACCAGCAGCAGCAACAGTAACAATAACAGGAACAACCACTCCAGCAGCAGCAACACCAGTAGCAGCGGGAGCGGCAACACCAGTAGCAGCGGGAGCGGCAACACCAGTAGCAGCAGCAGCAGCGGAGACACCAGGAGGTGTAGCAGCAGCGGAAACACCGACGATCGTCGCAGCACCACCGATAGTAGCAGCAGCAACAGCAGCACCATTACCACTACCTTCAGTGGTAGTAGCAGCAGCAACAACATTAACACCAGGGACAGCAGTAATAAGACGAGAAGGAACAACAGTATCAGGATCGTCAGAATCAGGAGCAACAGCAGTACTAGTTGTGACAGACGGAGGAAGAGGAGGAGAAGGAGGAAGGGCGGCAGAAGAAGTAGAAAGACTTCGAAGGGGGGAAGTGAATGGAATAGACATAACAGAAGAAGACCCAATAAAGACAGAACAGGAGGATGAGCTGAGTGAAGTTTTTAAAGACGAATCTGTAAGTAGTAAGACAGATGGTGGAAGTGAAAATAGAGAAGAGAAAAGGGGAGGGGGAGTTGTGTGGTGTAGTACTACGGGAGGTCGTATTAAAGTGGGTGGTGTAAGACGTAGTTACAGCGCAGCGTTCAAACTCGCAGTAGTAGCAGCAGCCGAAGACTTGAATAGTAATACGAAGGCAGCAAGAGCAACAGGAGTAACCGAGTCATTAGTAAGACGTTGGAGGTCCCAGAAAGATGTTTTACAACAATTACCCGGAGAAAAACTTTCTCGTCGTGGACGGAAACACGGTAAATACGTCATACTAGAAGATCAACTCTGTGCGCATGTGTGGAATATACAACAGAATGAAGGAAGAATCTTGAGAGACAGCGAGCTACGAGTCGTCGCTGGGGAACTCGCGAAAGCCATGCATCTACATGAATTCAAAGCGAGTTCCACGTGGTGCATACGTTTCAAGCGGAGATGGGGTTTCGATAAACCTCCTCCTAATCCCTCTGATGCTTTCGTAACTCATAATCCTACTATCTCTTCTACTGCATGCTTGCCTACTACTACTACTAATATATATACTAATAGCACGAATACTATGGATACGGTTATTACTGATCCTAGTACTAGTACTAGTACCACTACTACTCACAGTGATAGTACAACTACAACTACTAATGCTGCTACTACTACTAGTAGTAGTAGTAGTACAGCAACACCTCCCACCACCAGCAGCAGCACTAGTATTAGTAGTAGTAGTAGTAGTAGCAAGAATAATCTTTCTTTTTATGACAAAAATATGATGAATAAGTATTATCACCATAGCAACAGTTATGTTGACAGCAACTCGAACAATTGTGCGAACTTCCACAGCACCATCTGCAGCAACGATATGATGACGTATACTACCGACAACGACAACGGTAACACTGTGAGCAACAGTAGCAGCAGCAGCAACAGCAGCAGCAACAGCAGCAACAGCAGCAGCAGCAACAGCAGCAACAGCAGTAACAGCAGCAATAGCAGCAACAGCAGCAGCATTAGTAGCAGTAGCAGCACCAGTTGCAGCATTAGAAGTAGTAGCAGCAATAACGGAAACAGTAGCAGCAGCAAGAATGTATCTAACAGGAACAGTCACGATGTATGCTATTGTGGGATCCACAGTATGAATAAGAGGAACAGCAGCAGCAGCAGTGTGAATAGTAATAGCAGCTGGAGTATATGTAAACTGCAGGAGTAGTGACAATCTTAACAGCACGAGCAACTGTGTAAACAACAGTAGCAGCAGCAAAACAATTTATACTGGGAGCACCACCAGCAGCAAAACACTTTATTCCGGGAGCACCAGACTGATTAAGAAGAAGAGTAGCAGCAACTATAGCAGCAGCTGGAGTGTGTCCGCGCGCAGCAGCAGCAGGGCTGGTAATAGTACTACTGATAATGTCATCGCCAACCGCCATTTCTTCAATAGCATCAGTAGCAACAAGGTGTACGTGAGCAACAGTATGAGTATAGTATCAACCGTATAGAGAGAGCTACGGCGATAGTGTGAACTTCATTAGCAGTACTAGTAGTAGTGTGAGTAGTAGCACGCCTTGCGACAGTGCGTACGCAAGACACTAAACCGACAACGCAGGCAGCAGCTGCTGCAGCAATCGCAACATCAACAGCACTCATATAAAAGCAGCAACAGCTGCAAAAGTGTCACCAGCAACACCGACGACAACAGCAGCAGCATTGACAACAAGAGCAGTATCAGTAGTAACAGCTGCAATAGGGTGAGTACCCGTACAAACAGCGGCAGCAGCAGCAGCACCGCCACCAGCACCATGTGTGGTATCAGTAGCAATAGCTGCAATGGTGTTAACATCAGTTCAAGCAGCAGCAGAAACAGCAAAAGCAGCAGCAGCAGAAACAGCGAAAAAAAGCAGTAGCAATAAGATTGGTAACAACACCTGCAATAGTGTCAACATGAGTAAAAACACCAGCAGCTGCAGTCACAGGGTAGACGATAGCGGCAGCAGTAGTAGTAGTACTAGTGTGAGTGGAAGCAGCAGCAGCTGCAGGGTAGATAGCAGCAACCCCACCAGTGTTTGAGAAGCAGTACCAGCCGCAGTGGCAAAATTGCGTCAGCATTACGGCTGTAGTGTGAGTGGCAGTAGCATCAAGAGGAAGACGAGGAGGAGGAGCAGGAGTAGCAGCAGCAAAGGCGACGGAAGACTCCAGGAAGAAAGTAAGAGAAACAAATATTTCAACAACAGCGGCAGCATAATGCTAGCAGGCCATAGCTAGTCGAGTGTTACTAGCGGGAACAGCAGCAACAACAGCATCAGCAGAGTAGCTGCAACAATAGCAGCAATAGCAATCGCAGCACTGAGAATGACATACGTAAAGTACAGTTTTGGACGCGTGATGTTTAGAAAGTTATGGTTCTAGAACCTCTACTATAAGTAGGAAGAGCTGCATTTGTGAGAGGTTCTGAACAAGCGCAGCAACGTGTTCCTAGTGACAAGCGAATGCAACTTCCTTTCGCTACAAAATAAGTAGCCAAGGAACAAACGCGGAGAAGAGTAACAACCCGTACAAGTAGTACGTACAAGGAAGTTGTGTAGAAAGTAGACTGGGAGCTCTATATAAGGAATGAAAAGTAAACGATACTCAGAAAAGTTATTTGTGCAAAAAGTAGTCGGGAGTGTGAGATGCTAAGGGAAGGGGCGGGAACACGTGTGTTTGTGTGGAATGAAGTATTAGGCAGAGACGGCAAGGAGCACCGAGGTAGTGGAAAGCTTTATGAAATAGTAAATACATTTCGAGGTGTACACACGGGAAAAAGTGTATGGTAAGAATACCCTAACAGAAGTGAATACTGAGAGGGACATCCTGCCGAAGAGCACACAATAGTTAAAGGTACGTAAGGAGAACTACATTGTGTTGCGTAAGCACATATCGATACGTAGATCGTGGAGAATAATACATACCTGGACCCATAAAATGGCGAGAGGTACATATGGAGACTTCCATTCTGTTTCGTGAATACAGATCAAAGAGTAGATAGTGGAGAAGACATACTGAAACGCATAAGATAGCGAGAAGTACATGTGGAGAGGTACTCTATGTTGCGTAAATACATATCGAAGAGTGTGTAGTGAGAGAGACATACTCAAAAGTAGGTACTGGGTGCAAATGCCTAGTAGGCAGCGAATAGACTGAGGAGTATATGCTGTAAAGTAAATAGTGAGAAGTACATAGTAGTGAAAGAAAAATAGTAAGAATCACCTAGCAGTGAGATGTAAATCCTGACAAGTATACAGTAGTGGAAGGTAACCAGAGAGGAGTGGTTAATAGTAAAAGACAATTATTGCAAACTTGGTGGCGAGAAGTACATGCTGCTGCTGTTATATAGCTGGCTTTCATAAAGATGCATGGTCGAGTGGATATGAAATATCAGGACTTAAAGGGGATGGCAAATACGTATGATATTTAGTGAGAAGTATATATGTTGGGTAACAGCAGTAGTAGTAGGAGTTGTAGTGGCAGGGAAAAGTGGTGGTAGTAGTAGTAGTGGTAGTAGTACGAGGTAATAATCAGCAGTAGGGGTGTTATGATGGAAGTTATATACATTCAGAAGACTTACACAGTAATGGAAACTGCGTAGTAGAAAGAAGCAAATGTAAGAGATAACAGTAGTAGTAGTGGTGGAGGCAGTAGGTATTGGTAGAAGAAGGGCTTCAATATGGTGAAAAAGAGAGAAAAGCAGCGTAAGAAGTGAGAAAGCGATAACTGGCAGATGAAACTAGGATGAGAACTATAATGCGACGAAAGCAGGTGGTCACAAGCTGCCGAATAGTTGAGGAACCAGTACAAAGCGGAAATATACGGTGAGAGCCACGCATATGAAGCTGATGAGAGCTGTACATACACCCTGCCAAAAGGTAGATGAGGATGGTGAGCTGTACGTTCACCTCGCTAGGAAGCAGACGGTAATAAGTAGTCGGACCTCATAATGAAAGAGATATGAAGACGATCTGCAAATATACCCTGCAGAGAATCAGACAACGTTGAGCTGTACATACACCCTGCTAAAAGGCAGACGATCGTAAGGAGTCGGTAATACAAAATGAAAACTGTATGAGGACGGTGAGTCGTAGGTACACCAAGCAAAAAAGCACACAAATCGTATGACTAAAAGTAAGTGGTATCAAATACTCACTACAGAGTCTTTCTCTTTTCCGTATCTACATATGTATATATATATATATATATGGAGAGAGAGAGAGAGAGAGGAAGGTAGGGTTAGACACTCCGAGAGGGAGAAAACACCTCTACTGTCAGTAGTGGTAGTAGTTGTAGAAGTTGTTGTTGAGTATATGGCGTGATAGTAAGTAGAAACGGAGGTGAAGAAGATTGTGGTGTGTGTAATGGGAGAGATGATCTAATGAGCCATTTCGAAGAGAGACTGTAGTTTGTAGACAGAGAGAATCAGATTAAAGTCTTCAAAGAAAGAAGGAGGAGAAGAAGGTGCTGTGATTTGTCGGCAGTGACAGAAGAAGACGGTGTGATATATAGGTGATGGGCAATCAGAGAGAGACGTCAATGGCGGGATGGGGTGAAATATAATATTGAAGAAGAAAGAGAGTGAGTGAGTAAATGAAGAGGGAAATGGAGACGAGAGAGGGGGATAGAAGGCAGAAGAGAGGATGGTACGTAGACCTCCAGGAGGACGATTCAAAGGGTGAGAAGCAAAACTGTACACGAGACTAGAGGCGATCAGAAGAGAATTTGTAAGCAAGGGGTGAAGCGACTATTCAGCTAGAGGTGTCTCTAGGGAAAGACAATGGGGAAAAGAGGACACTGGGGAAGAAGAAGAAGAAGAGAGGAAAAAGAGAGAAAGATAGAGTGTATCCACAAGAGGGAATGAATGAGAGATCGAGGGGTCCTTTCCACGATATGTAAGAACTATGAGGGGGATTCTGTTTATGTGTGTGGTGTGTGTGTGTATGTAGATAATATGCCTTACAGGTGTGTGATAGACGTCACGATACATACAGAGACTGTGCGAAGAACACAGAAACAGACAGAGAGAAAGAAAGAGAAAGAGCTGCATCAGGTGTAGCGGCAGCGGTTGGAGGGGAGGATTCCATGGAGAAGGACCAGCAGCAGGAGCAGCAACATGAGGAAGAGGAGAGGCGGACAGGTAGCAGTGTCGAAGAAGCGGGTGCAGCATCAGCAGCATCAAGTAAGGCTCTCAAAAATAAAGAGTGTAGGCCATCAATCAGCTGTATCACACGCTAGTCGGCAGCACTAGCAGCCCACGTACAAACACTTTCGCCGTTAGGAGCTCAGCAACAGCAGCACACAATGGGAGGTAGGTTAATATGGGACAGAGACAATGTCTGCGTACAGGCTCTCCCATTGAGGAAGAGGAGCTTGGATTCGTCAACGCTGCTGATGGTGTTATAATATAGATATATGTATAGCCTAATCTTTGCTGCTTGTGGTGCTTGCCTGAGTGAGGTAGAGCCAGCGCAGTAGCAGAACTGCGGAGGCATGCACTCTGTTCTTTGAAAAGATATACATGAGCACTAGTAGTACTCGTAGGACTGCTAGCAGTCGTCTTGATAGTGGAAGTACTGCCTCACACTAAATAGTGTCCTGGACGAGATTTGACATAACAGAAATGCTGCGATGGTGTGTGGGCGGTGCCACTGTGTAGCTGTGACTGCTGCTGCGATTGTTGCGAGAGAGGGGATAGCTGCTGCGGCCATCGACACTGCTATTATCCACGGATTTCCCGATTTTATGGAAAATATTTCACTTGACCTCATACAGACTTTGACGTGCGTGGTGTGTAGCCAGCTTGCGAATATAATGCGCTGATTTTTCTCTTGCCACGCATACTAGTGTTGCAATGAGAAGGCGTCACGTTTTCTCGTCTTTGGTCCACTATACTGGTATGCTCATCAGCGACGTTGTTTCGCGGCTATTTAAATCGGACTATTGCTGAAGGAAATAGAATGAGAGATATTTGCATGCCTGATAAAGACCTCCAGTTACGGTGACGAAACGTCGACAGTTTTCGTGCCTGGTGGCTGGCAGTATCGTATCGGTCATTGGGTATCATCGTACGCCTACGAATCGCGCATCTCCACTCTCCGTTGCTGTGCGTATTCCTTGTAGAAACGTTCGTCTCCATGTGTGTGTACATGATATGTGTGCGGCCACGTAATTGCTATGTCGTTCCCTCTTGTGTGGCCGTCTGTCTGTTTGTCATCTAGTGTTATTACAAACAGGAGATAAGAAAAATAGTTGCTGGCGCTCCTCCTCAGGTCTGAAGCCGCACGGCGACAGGGTATGATTACGTTAGAAGAGCAGGTTTCTAGCGTGAAAACACACTGACAATCCAATACGCGTTCCGAGTATTGGATCGCAAAACGTAATTATGGATTTGTTGGAGCGAGTAGGATAAAATGTAGTTTTCAGAAGTGCGAGGAGGTGCCAGTGAGCACCCGATAATGGGTCTTCTTCATCCAATCACCCTCTCTTGTTTCACGAATAAACAACGCAACATTGCAACTGATAGAGGTACGGAGACGTATGTGCACAGATGCTA